>NC_057811.1:362566187-362616720 GCF_018294505.1 Triticum aestivum | reverse complement strand
CGCCCTCCACCCTCATGGGCCCCACGTTCCTCCACCGACGTACTCCTTCCTCCTATATATACCTACGTACCTCCAAACAATCAGATACGGGGCCAAAAACCTAATTCCACCGCCACAACCTTCTGTACCCACGAGATCCCATCTTGGGGCCTGTTCCGGAGCTCCGCCGGAGGGGGTATCGATCACGTAGGGCTTCTACATCAACACCATAGCCTCTCCGATGAAGTGTGAGTAGTTTACCTCAGACCTTCGGGTCCATAGTTATTAGCTAGATGGCTTCCTCTCTCTTTTTGGATCGCAATACAATGTTCTCCCCCTCTCTCGTGGAGATCTATTTGATGTAATCTCCTTTTGCGGTGTGTTTGTTGAGACCGATGAATTGTGGGTTTATGATCAAGTTTATCTATGAACAATATTTGAATCTTCTGAATTCTTTTATGTATGATTGGTTATCTTTGCAAGTCTCTTCGAATTATCAGTTTGGTTTGGCCTACTAGATTGATCTTTCTTGCAATGGGAGAAGTGCTTAGCTTTGGGTTCAATCTTGCAGTGTCCTTTCCCAGTGACAGTAGGGGCAGCAAGGCACGTATTGTATTGTTGCCATCGAGGATAACAAGATGGGTTTTTTATCATATTGCATGAATTTATCCCTCTACATCATGTCATCTTGCTTAAGGCATTACTCTGTTCTTATGAACTTAATACTCTAGATGCATGCTGGATAGCGGTTGATGTGTGGAGTAATAGTAGTAGATGCAGGCAGGAGTCGGTCTACTTGTCTCGGACGTGATGCCTATATACATGATCATACCTAGATATTCTCATAACTATGCTCAATTCTGCCAATTGCTCAACAGTAATTTGTTCACCCACCGTAAAATACTTATGCTCTTGAGCGAAGCCACTAGTGAAACCTATGGCCCCCGGGTCTATCTTCATCATATTAATCTTCCAACACTTAGTTATTTCCGTTGCTTTTATTTTACTTTGCATCTTTATCATAAAAATACCAAAATATTATCCTATCATATCTATCAGATCTCACTCTCGTAAGTGACCGTGTAGGGATTGACAACCCTTATCGCGTTGGTTGCGAGGATTTATTTGTTTTGTGTAGGTGCGAGGGACTCGCGCGTAGCCTCCTACTGGATTGATACCTTGGTTCTCAAAAACCGAGGGAAATACTTACGCTACTTTGCTGCATCACCCTTTCCTCTTCAAGGGAAAACCAACGCAGTGCTCAAGAGGTAGCAAGAACTACAATTAGGGTTTAGCCATTACGATCTCGTGGTAGATCAACTCTTGTAACCCCAATACTCATCAAAGTCAATCAAGCAGGACGTAGGGTATTACCTCCATCCAGAGGGCCCGAACCTGGGTAAACATCGTGTTCCTTGTCTCCTGTTACCATCGATCCATAGTCGCACAGTTCGGGGGCCCCTACCCGAGATCTGCCGGTTTTGACACCGACAACAGGGTGCTGGGTCTAGATTGGTTTTTCATGGCTACAGAGGATTGCGGCACGGAACTTCTGATCTAGGGTTATTTCTTGGGGTTTCTGTATTTATAGGATTTTTGGGCTTTTGGTTCGCGCGAAGATGGGCCTCGAGGTGAGCACAACCCACATTGGAGCGCTTGGGCCTCCTGGCGCGCCTAGGTGTCTTATGCTCACCTAATTCACTTTCTGGTCCTCCCACGAAGCTTTTAGTGCCTCTTTTATTCCAAAAAAATCGTCCAAAAGTTTCGTTGCATTTGGAGAACTTTTATTTCTGCACAAAAAACAACACCACGGTAGTTCTGCTGAAAACAACGTCAGTCCGGGTTAGTTCCGTGCAAATCATACCAGCACCATATATAATTGTTGTAAACATGGCATGAATAGTTCATAAATTATAGATACGTCGGAGACATATCACCGTCAGCGGTGCCGCTGATCGGCCTCGTCTCCGTGGACTTAGGGCCATAGGGGTGATGGATCCCAGCCTTGCCAGCGGGAGGGCTCCGTTTTTAGATGTTTCTTTGAGTTTTGTTGGGATTTGTGCCATGCTCAGGAAGACGAAACAGCGGCGGATCTCTGAAGATGGAATAAGGTTCTACCCGCCTAGCCCCCGTCCTGCTAGTGCTTCTAGCATCGTCGGTGGGATATGGAGGTGTCTCTCCGGCGGATCTGCGTAGGATTCGCTCGGTTGTTGTCTTTGGTGGATCTACTCAGATCCGTCTTTGTTCGTCTATGTTCATTTGTATTTAGGTTGGATCCTTCTGAGCGCTCATACTAGAGCTCCACGGCGGAAACCATGTTTGGCCTTCACTCGTTTGCCAATGACAAAATATGTATGCCCTTCATTATGGATTTTGATCGACATGTTGTCCGGAGGTGTAAACCTGAAGGGTCAAGGATGTTAACCCCCATGGGGTAGGGTCAATAGCACTACAATGTTAGCATATTCATTGAATTTAGGGAAGTGTGGATCGCTAAAATGTGATTAGGTGACTTATCTTATATCTTTTCTTTTTAGGATTGCTTTTACAACGCTTGCCGTGTGGTAGTGACTCAACCTATATGACAAGATAACACTAGCAAAAAGGCTATCCCAAGCCTACCCCTCGTCCTCTCCTCCCAAGCGAATGGGGAACTAGGGTTCCTACCACCCGTCAACGACACCGCCGATCTGCCTCGTCTCATGTGGCCTTAGGGCCATAGCGGAGTGACGGATCCCAGCCCTTGCCCGCTGGAGGGCTCCATTTTTAGATGCTTCTTTGAGTTTTGTTGGGATTTGTGCCATGCTCGGAAGACGAGATAGTGACGGGTCTCTGAAGATGGAATAAGGTTCTACCCGCCTAGCCCCTGTCCTAGTGGTGCTTCTAGCATCGTCGGAGGGGTGTGGAGGTGTCTCTCCGGCGGATCTACGCATGATTCGATCAATTGTTGTCTTTGGTGGATCTACTCAGATCCGCTCTTCGTTCGTCTACATTCATATGTCTTTAGGTTGGATCCTTCCGATTTACGCATCTCTTCATTAGCAGCGGTTGCTATTCTGGTGAGCTGGTCCTATGGGGCCTTAGCACGACAATTTTCCGACTGTCTACTCAAACATTTGCCTTGGTCTAACGAGGGAGGGGTGATGACGGCGGCGTGCTTCGGCTTGCTTTGGTGCTTACAATCATCGCTAGGTGGTCTACGGATTTGGATGTATTTTTTATTATTTCTTGTGATTGTTGTACTGCCATGATTAAGATGAATAGATTGGAAATTTTCCCACAAAAAATAAGGTACACATGGTAAACAAGTTACATAACCAGCAAACAACCCATATGCTCGCACCAGAGGTAGTCTCCTATTTTAGAATCAAGATGCTCACCATCGCCCTTTCGTACGAGCATCGGTACGAGTGTGGATGCTCGTACCGCACCACGTATTTTGTTCTAGTAAGTTGGGGCTTTGCGTCTAAGTTTGGTACGAGCGCGGTACGAGCTAAGATGCTCTTACCACACATTGTCTTATCTTCTGGATGGGTTCTCTTTTGCATGGATGCATTCGGTACGAGCGCTTCTGCTCGTACTGTAGCCCATCTTCTTCACTAGACTTATTTCCTCTCGCGGTTGGAGCTGTTACGACCTGGAGCGGTCGTATCGCACATGTCTTCCCTTCTGGAGTTGCAGAACTTAATGAAATTTTCTGTGCTCCCTCCTTATGTTAAGTACATAACATATTTGCACTCAGAATGCAAGGAGGTGTGCAAAAAATTTGAGGCTACCAATATGTTGAAATTTTACCTTCGAAGGTTAGTATAAAACCAACTATAATAGCAACTTATGAAAAAAATAAAACTTCCAATGCAAACATGAATACAACTGAACTCAAAGATACAAAACTAAGAAGCACACCTACTGACCTTTGGGTTGCCTCCCAGGCGGTGCTTTCTTTATTGCCATTTTGCTAGGCTTCGATGTTCCATTACTTCATCCACCAGAATCCTAAGCGATGTCGACTTGAAGTGTGATAATTACCTCTGTTCGAGGTTCGGAGCTCCTCATAGCAAATTTTGGTCGTAGTCATACCCACTTATGGTATATCGACATCATATAAGTAAATAAGTGCTCTTTCAAGAGATAAACGATGCACCGAGCAAGGTGAGCATGTCTCCTCATATATCTGCAACGAGAGAGCAAGAGAGTTATACAATATCTTTAAGGTAGTGCCATGGCTACTGTTATCGGTGAACACATCATTATTAATTCTATCAGAATGATTAGTCATCTTGAGAGTTTTCATCAAGGATTTGGGCATCATAAGATTTATCACTAGAGAAAGAGTCATCGGCTGAGAGCATATTATTCTTGTGTAGAAATTACTACGCAAGGTGGAAGGTGTCGACGGTGATTAATGCCTTCCTCCTCCTCTTATTCGCTGTCTTATTTTTTTAAACACACATGTTCATGCTAGATAGGTAGCTCTTGATGTACATACTTTTTTGTGAGTCTTACAAAGATTCATTTCTCCCAAGGCAGTTGCCAGCCGCTCAGGACCATTGATCACTAATGCATTATCATAAAAATTATCTATGCAAAATTAGCGAATATGATGCAATTGTTTTCACGCGCTATCAAGTACAATCTACCCACATGTTTCCTATTCGAAGTAGAACCTCTCCGGCACCTACACGAAGTACTAATTGTAAGACCTCCATCCTAGGATGGCGTTTGTTAACTTTATTATAAGTTGTTAATGCTGGATCGATATTGTACTCACATTGATAATATAAATGTCCTTTGGAGTTGCATTCTTCACATATTAATATCCTCTGCATATTATTGATGACCATTTGTTTCACCAGTTGTAACCATTCTTTTATCTTCTCATAATCAGAAGCCAGACGTGGTAAACTTGTGTCTCTATTGTCCTCCATTGTAGGTTTCACCTGTTCATGAGTAGTCATCTCAGAAGACATGATTAGCAGTTTCTTATTCCTTTTCTCTTTGAATTAAAACAATAAGATAAATACCAACAAACAAAATAAACTAAGTGCAAATGTGATGGTAGCGACCAAGCACTATGCTCCCCAACAATGACGTTAGAAAAAGCTTGATGTCTGCAAGTGCACAGAGTTGTTGTCAAGCACAATTTGCGGAAAGTATTTTCCCAATTTATAAGTCGGACCCACAAGAGCTTATAGGAAGGGAACTACCATCCCCGCAGCTACATTGTCATGGATGCAACTACTCCCGCACCCAAACCGGAGTTTGGAAATATATTGCTCTTACCGGTTGCTAGGGAAAAGAATAAAAAAATGGGATTTTAACTAAGTACTACTATGACGTAAAATAAATACTAAACTAAACCTAGAAATAAACTAGAAAGAATTAGTGTGATGTTTTAGATGAGCAAAGTGATATCAAGGTGGAGGTTAGTAGTACCCTGTGACATGGATGGTGGCGCCGGCCATATGTGCAATGTCACCTTGTGTTGATCGAATAATCTATGTATGGTGGGCGGTAGCTCGAATAGCATTGTCTCCCAAGCAACGCTTAACTGAGACAACTCAATTTTCCTACTTCTCATCAAATACATGCAACAACTAATGGAAGACAACGAGGTCAGAAGGAAGGGACCAAAGACAATAATTTATATGGACAACCATACCTCGTAGGTAAGTGTGCTCCTCTCAAGATACCAAAGCATGTCACCCAGAGATCTATCGGGTCACACAACTACCTATCAACTTCATGTCCGGTCTAGGGAGTTGTATGTCTCCAACTACGCTAGTGAATTGTACATCTCCAATCACTAATTTACTACCCTCTAATGCCTCAATCGACCTCCATGGGTCTCCTTTGTGAATGTAGCTTCTTTCTTTTGATGCAAAGACTCTAGATGAGCCTAATCCTCTCCCAATATCTCCCTTGATGGCCAAGGAACTCGTAGGAACAATCAGGGACGGAAGTGAAGGATCGTGGAAGTTACGGATGATTTCAAATCCCTGGACACCCTGTACCAGCACTTATATGACCCAGCACGGTCGTGCTGCGCCCTGTCTTCTGCTATGGAAGCTGTGCATGGAATTTCATGTTTTGGTCGCCATTTTCTCATATGAACTCTGATTTTGGGCATTCTTGGGCTCATTAGATTCCTATCGAAAACCCTGGTAACATCTTTATATTGGATAATTCAATTAGGGTATGTCAATAAATCTCACATTTTGAAAAACTCCATGAAAGACCTTTATCTGGTGCTTGTAATTCCTCCATATTGATTCAAAGCTTGGTTTACTCATCATGATAAGTTCATGGGAGTTCCAAATAACCCACAGGCACAACAAAGCAAGGAAAACTAATAAAAATAATAAAAATTAAAGACTATGCAATGCTCACGTTAAAACTAGTGCAAATTGGAAATCATGCATAATGGATATATGAATGGTATGAATGGCTCAATGGGACATGATATATGAAGTTAGTATGCAACAAATGAGCTTTAAGATGAATAAAAAAACCGACCAGTAGCTTCATCTTGTAGTTCCAAAGAACTTCCTTGCTGTAATTTTTCCGCTTAATCATTGCGCGTAGATGAATAGATCTATACCTATGTAGTGTACGGTGTAACCTTTTTCATGTGTGACTGTTAACTTAATCAACACAATTCGGGTTTGGATGTCGCAACTAAACACAACGTATTGCATGAGCCCTGTACAAAATACCGAAACACGAGCAACCAAACACAATGTAGGAAGTGATGCAATGCGAACTGCCAAACAAAGTAGAGAACACAACCCATAGGTTGTTTGCCCTAGCCAGGCTCCACAGAGCCAGGCTCATCGAAAACGTGAAAATGATGCAAGTAACCAAACAGGACTTGGATGTTTGGTAGCATTAACTCGATCTTTCTGTTAGTTGATCAAGTATTACTACCTTGCTTTCGGTGATTTTTTTTGATAAATAACTAAATAGTAAGCCTAAAATGGCTACCGATTCATAGTTTTGTGTGTCCAACGTGGCGCTATAAAATCATATATATGTTTCCCAAAATAAGTAGGTCGGTGCCACATGATAGCGATCGTAAATGCTTGCCTCAGGACATGTCTCAGTTCTACATTTGGAAAGTCACCGGCTACTTCGCTGGTAACGGTAAATCCAGGGAGCGAAGACAAAAAGATAGACCTCTCCCAATAGCTAGTATCATAAGTTAGTATCCCGCATATGATATGAGTAATAAATACTCCCTTCGTTCCTTTATATAATAAGGTGTGTTTGTTTTTTGATAAAATTCCATAATGTAAGGTGCATTTGTTCTAATTCCTCATAATTCCGATCTTGGCCCTCCAGAAAAAGGAAAGTATCTCTCACCCGATTGCATGTATCTCTCCTTGTAGAGAAATAAAAGGAAACTATATCTCTCCTGATTGTGTGTATCTCTTCCTTTCCTAGTCTAAATGATTTACTTGCCGCTAATCTACAAATTGGAGAAGGGTAATTTTGTCCTAACTAGTGCATAATTATGTGACTTGGTCACCGTGCTGAAAATAATACACCTTAGATAAGGAATGGAGGATATGATACTAACTCCACAATGCATAGTACTCATTTATTACTTCTCTAAAATGATACTAATATCTCTTTTATTATGATACAGTATCATGATAGGATAATAGTATCTTTTCTTTCCTCTTTTTATTGATATGTCATGCTATTCATCTATATTATCCATAAACCAATATAAGACTCAAATGGGCAGATCAAACAAATCCCGGCCATCAAAGCAGGTCAATCCGGCGTCTCGGGTTCCTTGGATGATAAGCGCTCAACACATTTAGCATGCAATTAATATCATACTCACTCCGTCCGAAATTTTTTATCCCTCAAATGGATGTATATAGAAAGTTTGTCCTTCAAATGGATGTATCTAGCACCAAGTTAGTGCTAGATACATCCAAAGCTTTTTCGGACAAAGGGAGTACCAAATATCAATTTATAAATAGCACAAATGTTGCAAACTGTTGACGAACTGATTGACCCTTGGACAGGAACTTGGGAGAAGCACTTCTACGTGATAATTTTATATCTATTGATGTTGAGAGAATTTTGAGGATACCCCTCAGCACAAATCTGACAGAGGATTTCATAGCTTGGCATAAAACACAATCCTTCTCTTTCTTTGTCCGATTCGCGTACTATACAGAATGGGCTCACCAGTTCGGGGGCCGAATAAGAAGAGAAGAGGACGGACCATCATCTTCCAATCTTGTTTGGGAGATTCTCTGGAAGCTGAATGTTCCTAGCAAAGTGAAATTTTTTGGCTGGAAGGTGCTACATGGGATGATACCGGGTATGGCAGTACTCGCAAACCGACATATTCCGGTCTCGGGACAATGTCCGGTTTGTAAAAATGGAGCTGAAGATTTGAAGCATCTTATGTTCACTTGTGACCGAGCTAGAGCTGTTCGGAGCTATGGGAGTTCATGAGATAGTTGAAGTGGCAGCAGAACATGACCGATCTGGCAGTATCATCCTCGAGAATATCCTTAGAGATAAACGACAACATCTTGTGCAACTAACTCAGATTGGCATACATGAGTCCATATTGATGGGGGCTTGGTATATATGGTGGCAACGGAGGCAGTTGGTGAAGGGTGAAGGGGTGGCGAGCCCACCTAAATCTGCCCTCTCCATATATGCAATAACGATGAACTTTGCTGGAGCAAAGAAGGCTGCTGATGTCCCTCAAGTTAAGTGGGCAAAACCAGAACATAACAAGTATAAGGTGAATGTTGATGCATGTTTCATGGACAATGGAAGGGGAGCAACTGCGGCTGTTCTTCGGGATCACCATGGGCTAGCACTTGCAGGCTCAACGACACTCTTTAGTCAAGTGCGAGATGCCCCTACTGTCGAAGCAATGGCTATGTTGAACGGCTTGGCCTTGGCAGATGAGCTGGGATGCTCAAATATCATGCTTGAATCGGATTGCTTGGAAGTCATATTAGCATGCAACGGAGAGATGGAAATATTGAGCCCTTATTATGCTATTTTGATTGACTGTTTCATCCTTGCTCACAGGATCGGACTGGTATCTTATGCATATTGTCCTAGAGAGGCAAAACACCGTGGCACATGTGCTAGCTAGAAAATCTTTTGATTCAAATTCTGTAATTGCGTGGGATAATGATCCTCCACACAGTATTCTAGATGCCCTTATTAGAGATGTAACCATTATTTGATTTGAATAAAACGTGCCACAAGTTCAAAAAAAATACTAGTTTGACCAAAAACATCGGAAACACTAACACCCATACGTGTGGTAGTTTTGCAGCTCGCTCATATGCGTGGATCATCGTCTAGTGCAGCTTGCACGAATCTTGACATATTGAGGCATAATTTGCATGCCATGTAGGACAGCTTGGTGTGTGGGCGTTGGAGAGTTTGCCCAAACACCCGCGCCACGCTGTTTGCCAGCTGCGCTGTGTGGGCGAACTAGTTTCTGCCCACATAGCCACCACCTATTCCATGCGCGTGTGGGCAAACTGCTTTTCGCCCACACGACACTCCTACGTTGTGGATGGCAACTGCAGTTACGCGAACGTGGCAACTAGGTAAACACACATGACAACTGTGATTCTTTGCTAGACGACAACTGCAATTGCGTGTACGTGGCAACCAGGTAAACACACATGACAACTGTGATTAACCATACATGGCAACTATGGTTGGACTACACGTGGCAACTAGGTAAACACACATGTCAACTATTGTTTGACCATATGTGGCAAGTAGTTAATCACACACGGCAACTACGGTTTGATTACACGCGACAACTACCATAAATTAGACATGGCAACTATAGCTAACCAAAACAGATAGAGTTGTCATGCTTTTACAACTACACTTGCTATCCCGGATAATTACATCTGCCAATCAGGATGGCAACTAAATCGCCATCACGCGGGTACCTAACGTAGCTGCGCCAGGACGTGTGGGCATTTTTGCTTCACGCCACACGCGCGGGGTGAAGATGAATAATACTTGTTGAACGTGTGGCACGAAGTAGCCGCGTCCACACGTGTGGGCAATTCTAATGTTTACCCACACACAACCCGTGTGGGTTGCCTACTGTTTACACCTCACACAGTATATGAACGCATGTCGAATATATCATACGTGTGATGGATATCTGCGTCAAAAACATTACCCGAGGATGCATGATATTACCATACGAGTACCCCGCTGCGGAAGAGGCGGGGTGGACGGGGCCAGAACGAAAGCAAAGCCACGTAGCACGCCACAGTGTGGACCTACCTACCCGTGGTTCTCACCGGGGCAGCCGATGGAGCATCAGTCCGCCGTCCAAGCCTCAGGCGGGCCAACACGCACACCCACGTCCCAACCAACTACCCGCCGCCCGAGGCAACACCCACACTCGTCGAGCTTTCCGCGTTATTCCCCTCCCCACTCGTCTCCCTCCCTCCCTCCTCCCCTGACTGGCTGACCCGCGCTTTATATAAGAGCCCCACTGCCACTGTGTGTCACCCGGCCTCTCCCGACTCGCCTGCCTCCGCCCTGCTCCGCGACACGCGCGCACGCCTCCCACGCCTGGACGGACGGACGGACCACCCCCGAGCCAGCCAAGATCGACGCCATGGGCTTCCCCGTGGGGTACTCGGAGCTGCTGCTCCCCCGGCTGCTCCTGCAGGCGCTCCTCCTCCTCGGCCACCTCCACCGCTTCCTCCTCTGGGCCTTCCATGCCGTCGGCCTGGGCGACCTCATCGACCTCGGCGGCAGCGCGCCCACCGCCACGGCGGAGGAGGCGCAGTGGCACGCGCACCGCGGGCCGGCGCCCTCGCCCTCGCTGCAGCACCGGCGGCCCGACTTCCGCGCGCTGCCGCCGATGGCCGCCGTCGAGGAGGCGCTCCCCGTGCTGCGGTTCGACGAGCTGGTGGCGTCCTCGCCGTCCGTGTGCGGGGACGGCGACTGCGCCGTCTGCCTCTGCAGCATCGGCGGCGGCGACGAGGTGCGGCGGCTGCCCAACTGCCGCCACGTCTTCCACCGCGGCTGCATCGACCGCTGGATGGGGCACGGGCAGCGCACCTGCCCGCTCTGCCGCGCCCCGCTCATGCCCGGCGACGCGCTCTGGGCCGACCTCCCGGACGCCTCCGACTACGACATGTCCTACCCGTCCCCGCTGCCGCTGCCGGCCACCCCGACCCTGCTGCGCCCGCACGAGCTGCTGCTCAACGGCCTCGGTGGCTTCCAGTGAGGAGGCCGGTGAGCTCTGAAGCCAGCGCGCTGACCTGTACATAGGCGCCACGGAGAAACGGAGAAGACCGCCGGAGATCAATCATTCTAAACAAAGAGTAGAGTACTCCTAGGAGCTATGTAGGCCGATTCCATCTTCCAAGCCTGTGGAGCTGTGGATCTTTTTTTGCAGATTGAAAGCAAACTTGTCGAGCTATGAATATCGTGTTTGCCACATTCGGGTCGTCTGATCCTCCCCGATCTTGCCATTCCCCTTTCTAGGAGTACTAGCGCGCAGCCAGAGTCAGGATGCGGCGAGACCAAGAAAGTCTCGCTCGCGCAGATGCTTCTTCGGACCTTCCCGATTCGCTCGCGCCGACGCGTGATCGTGCTTGACCTATCTGGCAGGTAAAGGACATGAATACAATATGTAGCCCGTCATGCGCAGCGTCGGTCTCGACAGTGACACATCACTGGCGGCCCCGGCCTTGGCCGGACAGACACCACTGATTATTTTTATCTCAGGTAGCTGCGCCGATGATTCGTAAACGGATGCAGTGGCTCATTGTTAAAGCCGCCACCGTGTCCGTGTGTGCGCCCCCATGAACAAAGCAAGAAAATCCTGGAAGCTGCCTCCTTTCCTTCCTGCTTCACTGCTTTTCCACGAGACGGGACGGGCTAGTAACAAGCCAAGGTCAATCTCCTTCCTGCTTCACTGCTTTTCCACGAGACGGGACGGGCTAGTAACAGCCAAGGTCAATCACAATGCCACAGGGGGTTGTGACTTGTTTGGAAACGAGTGAGCTTATTTCTAGGGGATGGAAATGAGCGAGCTGATTATTGGTCGCGGTGCGTGCTCCGAATGAACCGGGTGGAGGGTGGGCGAACGGGAATAGAGATGAGAAGCCTTGAGGTCCACATGTATCGCCATCGCATACATGGGACGTTGAGGTTTTGGACCAACATGCTTTTGACGTGCCATTGCACGGGTGGCCTACGCGCCTAATTTTTGTATCCAAGAAAGTGACAAATATCCGCATGATTTTGTTTTCTGAAAGAAATAATTACCAAAAGTGTAAAATACACTCACACTCGCGGTTCTTCATTTCAAGATAAACGAAGGATGGATGTACTTCTGACCTCTACAAGATGCACGCGACCAAATTGTATTTACATTATGCTTAAGACGTTGATCGAGGTGACTTATAAATAGTTCTCCGTGCTGTGAGGAGCAGCTGGCTCAAGATTGTAACCCTGGTTTTATGAAATAAAACTCTCTTTCATCCCGCAAAATAAGTGACTTGTAAACAGCAATGTGTGGACGCGTGATGGGAAACAATGGAAAATCATGCAAACAAAAGTATGTCGACGCACCAGCCTTACAAGTTACTTCCTCCCTTTCATTATGTAGGGCGTGTAACTTTTGGCACGAAAGTTAGGGTAAATCGGTCGTAAGTTCAAAGCCATAGTTAAAGAAAGTTTCCTACATGATATCCTTAAACAAATGTGGTTGGCTGATCCACAATTAGCCATGGTTAGAGCATCAACAATCATGGTTGCCAAATCCGGCACATTATACGTTCATGGGTGTGCCTGGGCGCGTCCGCGCACAGTGACTGAGCAATACACAAATTACCGTGTCCACCTTCGTGTATCTCAAATCCGGTACCCTACATCCACACTAAATCATGCAATATAAATAAGACATAAATAAAACTACATAGATCATCAAACGAAAATAGAAACAGACATAGAAAGGCACATTCCGATCACCAATAGATCTCCACAATTCACATTTTCGATAAAGGATGGATTTTATTGACTCAAAATGAAGCATCAAGAGGATACAAACACAATGAGCACACGCCCGGGCTCCGCATAGTTAGGATGCACACAGCCAACACCAACGCACCCACACAAAAATACGCCGGCAATAGCAAAGTCATATAAGACCAAAGCTATGCGTAGGCGAGGAAAAAAACCAAGCGATCACATCCGCGATCGGCAAGCTATAACAATGACCATATCTGCACCGACTATCTCATGACACCACACGGACGACGAGGTTCTTCAACAACAACGCCTTCAGGAAGGAAGCGACATTCAAGTGTCACCGTCACCGGATCCAGCCACCCAAGGCTAGAATCTAGGCTTTCACCCTGAAGAATTAGTCCGAGCATTCCGAACACTGCCTTCAATAAGGAACAACGTAAAAACATCGCCATTGCCAGGTATACCCAACTTGGGCCAGACCTAGGCTTTCACCCCGGAGCTCAAGACCGGGTGCTCAAGTAGCACCATCATCGAAGTCATTCATGGTTGTTGCCACCACTTTTCCACGATTCCAGCAACTACATGCGGTGTGATCGTCGCCGCCGCACAACCATCCCTCTGCATCAAGACTTCGTCCATAGATTGCATCTCGCCGCCAAAGTCAACCATCGAATCTGCAGAGAAAAAACTCCACAATTCACATAAAGGACGGACAAGTTTAAACTAGATTACTAAATACTTAAAACTGAAGACGAAGACGGCAGGGCTTCACCACTTCGGCCCGTTGCCTTACCGGTCGGCGGTGTTGCTGTAAGTGTCCGGGTATGCATCCGCGATAGGAGGTGGGTCATGGGAGCCGTCCTTGGAGCTATCAGGGAAAGAGGAGAGGACATTGTATCCCTTCATCCTCCAGACGATGCGGTCCTGTTTTCGCTTGATCTTGGCCACCCGCGTCGTCTCCGCCGCAACTTTCGCCGCCTCATGCGGACTGCTCCAGGCCCAACCGGAGTGCCTTTGTGTTCTTCCTCTAGAGCCGGCAGGCGTCCTTCTCCGCCGTTGTAAGTGACCGGCAGTAGTTTCACGCGAGGAGCCGCTCCTCCTTGTCGGGCACCACCGGCATCCTGCGGCGGCAACGGGAAGACTGCGCGTCCGCCTCCTATGCGGCCGTCCTCTCCCTTGCCCGCTTCCTCTCGGGGCGGGCGATGCACGCCTCTGATTCCAACATTCGCGTCCACGGCGCCGGCGGAGCAGGCACTAAAAACCACCACTGCTCTTTCGGAGCAGCGCCCGGAGGGGGAGAAGGTCGATAGAGGGGCGGCACGGATTGAGCTGCTCATGCGAAGTAGCGTGCGGGGTGGGAAGGGTCGGGCTAGGCATTGGCGGTGCAGCCACGAGCGATAGGCGGCGGTGCAGCAGATCTGGAATGGCCGCCCTTGTCCACCAGCAGCATATCCAGAACCGCCAGCTCATCCTCGTCGTGAGCCGCATCACGTAGGAATGTGTCCCAGTCGCGGGAGCCGCCGGAGTGGTTGTCGCTGTTGGACATGCTCGCCAGATATCGAGAGTTGATGGATTGGAGGAAAGAAGGAGATGAGACTGAGAAGAACGGAGTAAAGTGAGGTTAGGGTTTGATTCAGACGGGGTTTTTTGTGGGGTCGTTGTGGGCCAAGGTGAGTCGGGCTGACGTGGCGGACGCACCCGGGCAAGCCCGGGGAGCCTCATATACGCCCTACATTTTGGGGCTGATCTGAGGGGTGCCAGACAGCCCGAGCGTTTGAGACCGGTTTGAGGTGCCCGATTGCATCAGGGTTTTTTGGTCGGCCAGCCACCGGTCCGCCCGCCCGGGCGTTTGAAACCGATTTGAGACACCCGGCTCTAGAGGCTCTTAGCTTACACTGATGTAAAAGATAATATCATAAGCTGAGGGCTAACATGCCTATAGTTTTGGGATTTTTTTAAAGATTATGCGCCTAAGATTTCGGGAATGAGGGGGTATATTTCATTTCTTGGCTTGAGGCCCTCCATTTCACACCTTATCCCATCTATTCAGGTGGAGGTTGGGTTTTGGGCTAGAGCTGGAGCCAAATGGCTCCACTTAGGATGCGTTTGGTAGTCTATATGAAATCTAACCAGACCCGCGCAGTGTAAATTTCACCTTTTTGCTTGCCTACATTGCACCAAAATCTTTGCCCGGACGAACTTGTGGGTGTGGCTCTGAAGTAATGCTTAAAGCAGTAGTTTCCAGCGAGCCAGGCCCGAGTGGTCCAACTAGAGCTCAGGTGATGGCTCTCCTAGTGCTAGTCGGTGCAACCTGTACTTGGAGTTTGTCCTTGTCCTGTCCACTCATCTTCCGTAATCCCCTCCATAAAATCCCTTCTAGTCTACACAATATTGTTTTGATTCGAAATAATCTCTACATGGAAAAAAAATGTGCATTGATGTTTTGGTTCCATTCAGACGCGCAAAAAATGCGCGTGCGGTATAGTTGGTTCAGCACGCAGAGCAAAACGCCATCGTGCGCCGCTTATTTCATGCGCCCACTCCCGCGCGCTGGACAGTCGAGCGCCCGCGACCAAATACTTCCAACCTCTTCGGCCACCCCGCCTCCGCCCCACCCTGCGCCGCCGCCGGCAAAATTCGACCGATGGAAGGCCGCGTCGGCATCCCCCCACCCCTCCCTACGCCAATGACCCGGCGGACGCCGCCGCAAACCCTAGCGCGGGGTTCAGCTTCGGCTTCGCTTTCGGCGGCCCTCCTCCAAGCACCGGTCTCGTCGCGGCTTTTTCATGCCACCACGGACGACCTCGAATGGTGGCGTCGCACCACCGCTCGCCGTGAAGCCACGGGCCCCCGCCTCCAAGTGACCGAATGCGGCGACGGCGACGGCAGGGAAGGTGTATGGGAAGAAGAAGAAGAAGAAGAAGAAGAAGAAGAAGAAGGCGGATGATTCTTCTAGGCGGTCAAAGAAGAAGCTTGCAGGGCGTCCGGCCACGCCTCCGCTGACCGAAGTGGCAGAGAGCTCGTAATTTGTTGCGCTGGCGGCCAATGCGCACAAGGTGTTTTGATGAAAGGCCCACAAGGTATGATTTCGCCCCCTTTTTTGTTGGTGTTTTTTACATAAATGTATACATATGGATAGCTTAGTTTTCTTCTACATACTTTGTAGTTTCAATGATGAGACATATATGACAACTATGGGTGTTGGCTCCAACAATTCTCATTGGTCTCAAACCAATGAAGTGCATGAAGATGATCATGAGTTTGAGGTGGACGAAGATGGTGAGGGTATAGTTGATGCACCGAAAAGAAGAGCAGGCAACTACACCATGGAGGAAGACATCTTGCTATGCAATATATGGTTGCATGTGTCTATGGATGCTAACGTTGGAGGGGACCAAAGTAGAGATGCATATTGGATCCGGATGAAGGAGCACTTTGATTTACACAACACGAATGGAATTAATGGCACGAATAGATCTCTTTGCTCCCGGTGGTCGACAATCAACAAAGATTGTCAAAGGTGGGCGGCGGCACTTAAGGCGGTTGACACGATAAACCCGAGTGACACTAATGATAGAGATAGGGTAAGTGCCATTTCTCTATGTTCCTTCCATGTTCACGCTTTTTGTTGTAGTTTGAAATGCTAACTTGTTCTTTTTTTGTAGCTCACTATTGCACAAAACGTATTTCAAAGAGAAGAGAAGAAGACCAAGAAAGGGAATGTCAAGAAAGGGAGACCATTCGTGTTTGCCCATTGCTACAATGTGTTGAAGGATGAAGAGAAATGGAAGCCCTGTGATAACCAAGAGGAGAGCAAGAAAAGCAAGGCAACTATTGATCTGAATGATGGTGATGAGGAGGAGGCATCAAGTGATGGCGGCAAGAGAAGCCCTACACCAAACTCCGTTGCCAACTCCAAGCCAAAAAGACCAAATGGAGACAACAAAGATGCAAAAGAAAAGAAGAAGAGAGGAGATGATGATTCGAAGAATGCTATGGAAGCTATTGTGAAGGCAAGAAAGGAAGCAAACGAGGTGAGGATGATGGCAAGGATCCAAGATGCGGCGACCGGGGAGAGGAGGTTGGCGGACGAGGAGAGGACGGTGGCGGCCGAGGAGAGGAAGGTGGCATTAGAGGAGAAGAAATTGGCCATGGTGGAGCGATCTAGATTATTGGAATGGGAGAAGTACTTGTTCTTCGTTGACACATCTAACCTCGATGATAAGCAAAAGGAGTACGTGAAAGGACATGCGGTGCCCCCATGTGTGGTTTTGGTAATTGATGACATTCTCTATGGACTAATGGTTGCATTGAGTTATATTTGAAGGATTTTTCCATAGGCACTTCTTGAAGTCCATGTGTTGGTTTCAAGGAGTTTATGTGTTGACCAAGGTGATATTAAGGAATTATCCAAAGATTGGTCATGTGAGAGTTGAGCTTATTGCAAGCATGTCTTGAAAAAGAAGATTGTGTGATCATTCATGCTTTCCTTCAAGGCATCATCCAAATGAAGAGAGTTGGAAAGGTTCAAGGTTGATCAAGACTAAGTCAAGAGTGAATCAAGTTGATCAAATCACAAAGCGTAGAAGATGTACCAAGAGGGATCAAGTGATCCCATGGTATGGTAAGCATTGTCCATTATGCTTTGTGTCCTAACCCATGTTCTTCGTGAGAGTTCTTTGTGGGGTTAGGTTGCGGTGTGCACGTTCAAGTGATGCATCACGAAGAGATCAAGTGCTTGAAGATTGCCATCCATTGTGGTGACAATGGACTTGTGAAGATGTGCCGAAAAATGGCTCACCCATAATGGAGTATGGGGGAGCAATCTACTAGTGTTCACCGAGCCAACGCAATCAAGAAAGGTGGTCCTACTTGAGGAAGTCAAGATCGTCTACATCTAGCTCAAGTGGACTTTGTGCAAGGCAAAGGTTTGGCCTTGATAGGTTCTCAATTTTACCGGTCTCATGGTAGTAGTTTGGAGACCAGGTTATAGGATCGTTTGTCGTACTATCAAGGGGGGCTCTCAAGTGAGTAGCTTGATCGTATCGTTCGTAGAGAGCTCAAACCATTGCATGCTTGCATCATCTTTCTTGGTTCTTGTTTGGTTTTCTCCTAGTGAGATTTGGAGCTTATGATCATCTTCTTGACAAGCTCGAGTTCATCGAAAACGGAGTTCACATGCTTCTTCTATTGCGTTTTCGGTGTTGGAGGTTTTACCGGTCTTATTCGAGGAAGGGTTCTCACCATTTTCTTATGGGCATTTTCTAATTTGCTTATTATTGTTATTTCTATCAATATTGTGTTATCCCTTGTCGCTAGCTTTCCAACAAACTTGGTTTCGTTGAATTCGGAATCCGTTTGCAGAAGTTGTGTCAGTTTTGGTGTCCTTATAAAAGCTGCAGCGGTACTGCCGCTCGTGCGAGTGGTACTACCGCTTGGAGGGGATGTAATTTTTTACTACCGCTCATGGGAGCGGTACTACCGCGGCTACTTCCGTGGCTACTTCCGCTCCGGACCAAAAACTCGTCACAAGTCCAGCGGTGGTAGGCGCGGATGTATTTTTTTAGTACCGCTCGCAAGCAGTAGTACCGCTACCCTTAGCGGTAGTACCGCTACCCCTAGCGGTAGTACCGTCAGGACGAGCGGTAGTACCGCTCTGTGCAGGCTGTGAGCATAACGGTTGGATTTTTTCCCACCTATAAAAGGGGGTCTTCTTCCCCAATGAACCTTATCCTTTGAGCTCGTGTTCTTCCCCCATTGTTGATCTTCTTTAAGCTTGCTAACTCTCAATCCCTCCATGGATTCTTGCTATTTTTGAGGGAAAAGAGAGAGGAGATCTAGATCCACATATCCACCAATCACTTTCTCCTCTATGTGAGGGGAACCCCTTGGATCTAGATCTTGGAGTTCTTGGTGTTCTCCTTCTTGTTCTTCCTCTCATTTTCCTCCCTAGCATTAGTTGCTTCGGTGGGATTTGAGAGAGAAGGACTTGGGCACTCCGTGTGCCCTTGCCATTGCATTTGGTGCATCGGTTTGAGTTCTCCACGGTGATACGTGGAAGTTACAAGTTGAGAAGCTTATTACTCTTGGGTGCTTGGTACCCTTGAGCTTGTTCCTCTTGGGTGCTTGGGCGCCCTAGACGATTGGTGGTGTCCGGAGCTCAATCATTGTGGTGTAAAGCTCCGGGCAAGCGTCGGGGTCTCCAATTAGGTTGTGGAGATCGCCCCGAGCAATTTGACGGGTACCGGTGACCGCCCCCAAGGGTTGCCAAAGTGTACGGGTACCGGTGACCGCCCCCAAGGGTTGCCAAAGTGTACGGGTTCGGTGACCGCCCCCAAGGGTGTTGGAAATATGCCCTAGAGGCAATAATAAAATGGTTATTATTGTATTTCCTTGTTCATGATAATTGTTTGTTGTTCATGCTATAATTGTATTAACTGGAAACCGTAATACATGTGTGAATACATAGACCACAACATGTCCCTAGTAAGCCTCTAGTTTACTAGCTCGTTGATCAATAGATGGTTATCGTTTCCTGACCATGGACATTGGATGTCATTGATAACGAGATCACATCATTAGGAGAATGATGTGATGGACAAGACCTAATCCTAAGCATAGCACAAGATCGTGTAGTTTGTTTGCTAGAGCTTTTCTAATGTCAAGTATCATTTCCTTAGATCATGAGATTGTGCAACTCCCGGATACCGTAGGAATGCTTTGGGTGTACCAAACGTCACAACGTAACTGGGTGGCTATAAAGGTGCACTACAGGTATCTCCGAAAGTGTCTGTTGGGTTGGCACGAATCGAGACTGGGATTTGTCACTCCGTATGACGGAGAGGTATATCTGGGCCCACTCGGTAATGCATCATCATAATGAGCTCAATGTGACAAAGTGTTTGGTCACGGGATCATGCATTACGGTACGAGTAAAGTGACTTGCTGGTAACGAGATTGAACAAGGTATTGGGATACCGACGATCGAATCTCGGGCAAGTAACGTACCGATTGACAAAGGGAATTGTATACGGGATTGATTGAATCCTCGACATCGTGGTTCATCCGATGACATCGTCGTGGAACATGTGGGAGCCAACATGGGTATCCAGATCCCGCTGTTGGTTATTGACCGGAGAGTCGTCTCGGTCATGTCTGCATGTCTCCCGAACCCGTAGGGTCTACACACTTAAGGTTCGGTGACGCTAGGGTTGTAGAGATATTAGTATGCAGAAATCCAATAGTTGTTCGGAGTCCCGGATGAGATCCCGGACGTCACGAGGAGTTCCGGAATGGTCCGGAGGTAAAGATTTATATATGGGAAGTCCTATTTTGGCCACCGGAAAATGTTCGGGATTTTTGGTATTGTACCGGGAAGGTTCTAGAAGGTTCCGAAGTGGGGCCCACCTGCATGGGGGACCCACATGAACGTGGGTAGTGGGGGCAAGGCCCCACACCCCTGGTCAAGGCGCACCAAGATCCCACCTTAGAAGGAATAAGATCATATCCCGAAGGGATAAGATCAAGATCCCTAAAAAAGGGGGATAACAATCGGTGGGGAAGGGAAATGATGGGATTTCTTTCCCCCACCTTTGCCAACGCCCCAATGGACTTGGAGGGCAAGAAACCAGCCCCCTCCACCCCTATATATAGTGGGGAGGCGCATGGGAGCAGCACCCCAAGCCCTGGCGCCTCCCTCCCTCCCGTGACACCTCTTCCTCCCCGCTTGCGCTTGGCGAAGCCCTGCCGGGATCCCGCTACTTCCACCACCACGCCGTCGTGCTGCTGGATCTCCATCAACTTCTCCTCCCCCCTTGCTGGATCAAGAAGGAGGAGACGTCCCCGCTCCGTACGTGTGTTGAACGCGGAGGTGCCGTCCGTTCGGCGCTAGGATCATCGGTGATTTGGATCACGACGAGTACGACTCCATCAACCCCGTTCTCTTGAACGCTTCCGCGCGCGATCTACAATGGTATGTAGATGCACTCTTTTCCCTCTCGTTGCTAGAAGACTCCATAGATTGTTCTTGGTGACACGTAGGAAAATTTTGAATTTTTGCTACGTTCCCCAACAGTGGCATCATGAGCCAGGTCTATGCGTAGATTCTATGCACGAGTAGAACACAAATTAGTTGTGGGCGAAGATTTGTTCAATTTACTTACCGTTACTAGTCTTATCTTGATTCGGCGGCATTGTGGGATGAAGCGGCCCGGACCGACCTTACACGTACTCTTACGTGAGACAGGTTCCACCGATTGACATGCACTTGATGCATAAGGTGGCTAGCGGGTATCTGTCTCTCCCACTTTAGTCGGATCGGATTCGATGAAGAGGGTCCTTATGAAGGGTAAATAGCAATTGGCATATCACCGTTGTGGCTTTTGCGTAGGTAAGAAACGTTCTTGCTAGAAACCCATAGCAGCCACGTAAAACATGCAACAACAATTAGAGGATGTCTAACTTGTTTTTGCAGGGTATGCTATGTGATGTGATATGGCCAAAAGGATGTGATGAATTATATATGTGATGTATGAGATTGATCATGTTTTTGTAATAGGAGTCACGACTTGCATGTCGATGAGTATGACAACCGGCAGGAGCTATAGGAGTTGTCTTAATTTATTGTATGACCTGCGTGTCAATGAAAAACGCCAGTAATTACTTTACTTTATTGCTAACCGTTAGCCATAGTAGTAGAAGTAATAGTTGGTGAGACAACTTCATGAAGACACGATGATGAAGATCATGATGATGGAGATCATGGTGTCATGCCGGTGACGAAGGTGATCATGCCGCGCCTCGAAGATGGAGATCAAAAGGCGCAAGATGATATTGGCCATATCATGTCACTTTATGATTTGCATGTGATGTTTGTCATGTTTACATCTTATTTGCTTAGAACGATGGTAGCATAAATAAGATGATCCCTCACTAAAATTTCAAGAGATGTGTTCCCCCTAACTGTGCACCGTTGCGAAGGTTCGTTGTTTCGAAGCACCACGTGATGATCGGGTGTGATAGATTCTAACATTCGCATACAACGGGTGTTGACGAGCCTAGCATGTACAGACATGGCCTCGGAACACAAGCAAAACACTTAGGTTGACTTGACGAGCCTAGCATGTACAGACATGGCCTCGGAACACAAGAGACCGAAAGGTCGAACATGAGTCGTATAGTAGATACGATCAACATGGAGATGTTCACCGATGATGACTAGTCCGTCTCACGTGATGATCGGACACGGCCTAGTCGATTCGGATCATGTATCACTTATATGACTAGAGGGATGTCTATCTAAGTGGGAGTTCATTAAATAATCAGATGAACTTAATTATCATGAACATAGTCAAAAGGTCTTTGCAAATAATGTCGTAGCTTACGCTTTAGTTCTACTAAGATATGTTCCTAGAGAAAATTTAGTTGAAAGTTGATAGTAGCAATTATGTGGACTGGGTCCGTAAACTGAGGATTGTCCCCATTGCTGCACAGAAGACTTATGTCCTTAATGCACCGCTCGGTGTGCTGAACCTCGAGCGTTGTTTGTGGATGTTGCGAACATCTGACATACACGTTTTGATGACTACGTGATAGTTCAGTGCGTAATGTTGAACGGTTTAAAATTGTGGCACCAAAGACGGTTTTGAAACGTCGCAGAACATATGAGATGTTCCAAAGACTGAAATTGGGATTTCATACTAGTGCCCACGTCAAGAGGTATGAGACCTCTGACAAGTTTCTTAAGCCTGCAAACTAAGGGAGAAAAGCTCAATCGTTGAGCATGTGCTCAGATTGTCTGAGTACTACAATCACTTGAATCGAGTGGGAGGTAATCTTCCAGATGAGATAGTGATGGTTCTCCATAGTCACTGCCACCAAGCTATTAGAGCTTCGTGATGAACTATAACATATCAGGGATAGACATGATGATCCTTGAGCAACTCGCGATGTTTGACACCGCGAAAGTAGAAATCAAGTAGGAGCATCAATTGTTGATGGTTAGTAAAACCACTAGTTTCTAGAAGGGCAAGGGCAAGAAGGTATACTTCATGAAACGGCAAATCAGTTGCTGCTCTAGTGAAGAAACCCAAGGTTGAACCCAAACCCGAGACTAAGTGCTTCTGAAATGAGGGAAACGGTCACTGAAGCAGAACTACCCTAGATACTTCATAGATGAGAAGGCTGGCAAGGTCGACAGAAGTATATTGGATATACATTATATTAATGTGTACTTTACTAGTACTCCTAGTAGCACCAGGGTATTAGATACCGGTTCGGTTTCTAAGTGTTAGTAACTCGAAATAAAAGCTGCGGAATAAACGAAGACTAGCTAAAGGTGAGATGACGATATGTGTTTCCAAGGTTGATGTGATCAACCATCGCATGCTCCCTCTACCATCGAGATTGGGGTTAAACCTGAATAATTATTATTTGGTGTTTGCGTTAAGCATAGACATGATTGGATTATGTTTATCGCAATACGGTTATTCATTAAAGGAGAATAATGGTTACTCTGTCTATTTGAATAATACCTTCAGTGGTCTTGCACCTAAAATGAATGGTTTATTGAATCTCGATCGTAGTGATACACATGTTCATGCCAAAAGATATAAGATAGTAATGATAGTACCACATACTTGTGGCACTGCCACTTGAGTCATATTGGTATAAAACGCATGAAGAAGCTCCATGTTGATGGATCTTTGGACTCACTCGTTTTTGAAAAGATTGAGACATGCGAACCATGTCTATTAGTATATATGCATGAAGAAAGTCCATACAGCTGGATCATTTGGACTCACTTGATTTTGAATCACTTGAGACATGCAAATCATACCACATGGGAAAGATGACTGAAAGGCCTCGTTTTCAGTAAGATGGAACAAGAGAGCAACTTGTTGGAAGTAATACATTTGATGTGTGCAGTCCAATGAGTGCTGAGGCACGCAGTGGATATCGTTATGTTCTTACTTCACAGATGATTTGAGTAGATGCTGAGAATATTTACTTGATGAAACACAAGTCTGAATTATTGAAAGGTTCAAGTAATTTCAGAGTGAAGTTGAAGATCGTCGTGACAAGAGGATAAAATGTCTGTGATATAATCATAGAGATGAATATCTGAGTTATGAGTTTGGCACACAATTAAGAAATTGTGGAAATTGTTTCACGACTAATACCGCCTGGAACACCATATTGTGATGGTGTGTTCGAACATCATAACTGCACCCTATTGGATATGGTGCATACCATGATGTCTCTTATCGAATTACAACTATCATTTATGGGCTAGGCATTAGAGACAACCGCATTCACTTTAAATAAAGCACCATGCAATTTCGTTGAGACGACACCGTATGAACTATGGTTTAGAGAAACCTAAGCTGTCGTTTCTTAAAAGTTTGGGGCTGCAACACTTATGTGGAAAAGTTTCAGGCTAATAAGCTCGAACCCAAAGCGGATAAATGCATCTTCTTAGAATACCCAAAAACAGTTGGGTATACCTCCTATTTCAGATCTGGAAGCAAAAGTGATTGTTTCTAGAAACGAGTCCTTTCTCGAGGAAAAGTTTCTCTCGAAAGAATTGAGTGGGAGGATGGTGGAGACTTGATGAGTTCATTGAACCGTCACTTCAACTAATGTGTAGCAGGGCACAGGAAGTTGTTCCTGTGGCACCTACACCAATTGAAGTGGAAGCTTATGATAGTGATCATGAAACTTCAGATCAAGTCACTACCAAACCTCGTAGGACGACAAGGATGCGTACTACTTCAGAGTGGTACATAATCCTGTCTTGGAAGTCATGTTGTTGGACAACGATGAACCTATGAGCTGTGGAGAAGCGATGGTGGGCCCGGATTCCGATGAATGGCTCGAGGCCATAAAATCCGAGAGAGGATCCATGTATAAAAACAAAGTGTAGACTTTGGAAGAACTACTTGATGGTCGTAAGGCTGTTGGGTGCAGATGGATTTTAAAAGGAAGACAGCCAATGATGTAAGTGTCACCATTAAGAAAGCTCGACTTGTCGTTAATATGTTTTCCGGCAAGTTCAAGGAGTTGACTGCGATGAGACTTTCTCACTCGTAGCGATGCTAAGAGTCTGTTAGAATTATATTAGCAGTTACTGCATTATTTATGAAATCTTGCAGATAGGATGTCAAAACATTGTTTCCTCGATGATTTTCTTGAGGAAAGGTCGTATGTGATACAACCAGAAGGTTTTGTCAATCCTGAAAGATGCTAACAAGTATGCAAAGCTCCAGCAATCCTTCTAAGGATTGGAGTAAGCATCTCGGAGTTGGAATGAACGCTTTGATGAGATGATCAAAGATTTTGGGTTTATACAAGGTTCATGAGAAACTTATCTTTCCAAAGAAGTGAGTGGGAGCACTATAGAATTTTTGATGAGTATATGTTGTTAACATATTGTTGATCAGAAATGATGTAGAATTTCTGGAAAGCATCCAGGGTTATTTGAAAAGTGTTTTTTAATGGAAAACCTGGATTAAGCTACTTGAACATTGAGCATCAAGATCTATAAGGATAGATCAAAAACGCTTAATAGTACTTTCAAATGAATACATACCGTGACAAGATTTTGAAGGAGTTCAAAATAGATCAGCAAAGAAGGAGTTCTTGGCTGTGTTACAAGGTGTGAGTATTGAGTAAGACTCAAGACCTGACCACGATAGAAGAGAGAGAAAGGACGAAGGTCGTCCCCTATGCTTTAGACGTAGGCTCTACTGTATGCTATGCTGTGTACCGCACCTGAAGTGTGCCTTGCCATGAGTTAGTCAAGGGGTACAATAGTGATCCGGGAATGGATCACATGACAGCGGTCGAACTTATCCTTAGTATCTAGTGGACTAAGGAATTTTCTCGATTATGGAGGTGGTAAAACAGTTCGTCGTAAAGGGTTACGTTAATGCAAACTTTGACACTAATCCGGATGACTCTGAGTAGTAAACCGGATTCGTATAGTAGAGCAGTTATTTGGAATAGCTCCAAGTAGCGCGTGGTAGCTACATCTACAAGATGACATAGAGATTTGTAAAGCACACACGGATCTGAATGTTGCAGAACCGTTGACTAAAACCTCTCTCGTAAGCATAACATGATCAAACCCTAGAACTCATTGAGTGTTAATCACATGGTGATGTGGACTAGATTATTGACTCTAGTGAACTTTGAGTGTTAATCACATGGTGATGTGAACTAGATTATTGACTCTAGTGCAAGTGGGAGACTATTGGAAATATGCCCTAGAGGCAATAATAAAATGGTTACTATTGTATTTCCTTGTTCATGATAATTGTCTGTTGTTCATGCTATAATTGTATTAACTGGAAACCGAAATACATGTGTGAATACATAGACCACAACATGTCCCTAGTAAGCCTCTAGTTGACTAGGTCGTTGATCAATAGATGGTTATGGTTTCCTAACCATGGACATTGGATGTCATTGATAACGGGATCACATCATTAGGAGAATGATGGACAAGACCCAATCCTAAGCATAGCACAAGATCATGTAGTTCGTTTGCTAGAGCTTTTCTAATGTCAAGTATCATTTCCTTAGACCATGAGATTGTGCAACTCCCGGATACTGTAGGAATGCTTTGGGTGTACCAAACGTCACAACGTAACTGGGTGGCTATAAAGGTGCACTACAGGTATCTCCGAAAGTGTCTGTTGGGTTGGCATGAATCGAGACTGGGATTTGTCACTCCGTATGACGGAGAGGTATCTCTGGGCCCACTCGGTAATGCATCATCATAATGAGCTCAATGTGACAAAGTGTTTGGTCACGGGATCATGCATTACGGTACGAGTAAAGTGACTTGCCGGTAACGAGATTGAACAAGGTATTGGGATACCGACGATCGAATCTCGGGCAAGTAACGTACCGATTGACAAAGGGAATTGTATACGGGATTGATTGAATCCTCGACATCGTGGTTCATCTGATGAGATCATCGTGGAACATGTGGGAGCCAACATGGGTATCCAGATCCCGCTGTTGGTTATTGATCGGAGAGTCGTCTCGGTCATGTTTGCATGTCTCCCGAACCCGTAGGGTCTACACACTTAAGGTTCGGTGACGCTAGGGTTGTAGAGATATTAGTATGCGGAAATCCAATAGTTGTTCGGAGTCCCGGATGAGATCCCGGACGTCACGAGGAGTTCCGGAATGGTCCGGAGGTAAAGATTTATATATGGGAAGTCCTATTTTGGCCACCGGAAAATGTTCGGGATTTTTGGTATTGTACCGGGAAGGTTCTAGAAGGTTCCGAAGTGGGGCCCACCTGCATGGGGGACCCACATGAACGTGGGTAGTGGGGGCAAGGCCCCACACCCCTGGTCAAGGCGCACCAAGATCCCACCTTAGAAGGAATAAGATCATATCCCGAAGGGATAAGATCAAGATCCCTAAAAAAGGGGATATCAATCGGTGGGGAAGGGAAATGATGGGATTTCTTTCCCCCACCTTTGCCAACGCCCCAATGGACTTGGAGGGCAAGAAACCAGCCCCCTCCACCCCTATATATAGTGGGGAGGCGCATGGGAGCAGCACCCCAAGCCCTGGCGCCTCCCTCCCTCCCGTGACACCTCTTCCTCCCCGCTTGCGCTTGGCGAAGCCCTGCCGGGATCCCGCTACTTCCACCACCACGCCGTCGTGCTGCTGGATCTCCATCAACTTCTCCTCCCCCCTTGCTGGATCAAGAAGGAGGAGACGTCCCCGCTCCGTACGTGTGTTGAACGCGGAGGTGCCGTCCGTTCGGCGCTAGGATCATCGGTGATTTGGATCACGACGAGTACGACTCCATCAACCCCGTTCTCTTGAACGCTTCCGCGCGCGATCTACAAGGGTATGTAGATGCACTCTTTTCCCTCTCGTTGCTAGAAGACTCCATAGATTGTTCTTGGTGACACGTAGGAAAATTTTGAATTTCTGCTATGTTCCCCAACAAAGGGTTGCCATTTGTACGGGTTCGGTGACCGCCCTCAAGGGTCCCTTAGTGGAATCACGGCATCTTGCATTGTGCGAGGGTGTGAGGAGATTACGGTGGCCCTAGTGGCTTCTTGGGGAGCATTGTGCCTCCACACCGCTCCAAACAAAGATTAGCATCCGCAAGGGTGTGAACTTCGGGATACATCGTCGTCTCCGCGTGCCTCGGTTATCTCTTACCTGAGCTCTTTACTTATGCACTTTACTTTGTGATAGCCATATTGTTTCTTGTCATATATCTTGCTATCACCTAGTAGTTTATCTTGCTTAGCATAAGTTGTTGGTGCACATAGGTGAGCCTAGTTGTTGTAGGTTTTGTACTTGACAAATTAACCGCTAGGTTTATTCCGCATTTGTTCAAGCCTAAACCGTAATTATTTTAAAGCGCCTATTCACCCCCCTCTAGGCGAGATCCACGATCTTTCAATTGGTATCAGAGCCTCGTCTCTCTTTATAAGGCTTAACCGCCTAGAGAGTAAGGATGTCGACTAGGGGTTTAGGATTCTCTGACACTCTTAGTGTCGATGGCACACATTTTGATGTTTGGGTAATTCGCATGCTTAATCTCTTTAGGGTCATGGACCCAAATTTAGAGCGAATTGTAGATATGGGTTTTTCTCCTCCAAAGGATCCTCAACGATTATCTTTAGAGGATGAGAAAAACTCTTATCTCAATACTCAAGCTTCTAATGTGCTCTTTGATGCTTTGAGCAATGTAGTTATATTTCAACTCATGCCATTTCGGGATGCTCATGAGTTGTGGACAAAGCTTCAAGAGAAATATGGCATGTCCAAGATTTGTGGGGATGATTGTTCTCCCTCCACCTCCGGCCGTGTTGCCCTCTCAACTTTTTCTACTTCACCTACATGTGTATTGCCACAAGGTAATGCTATGGTGAGTAGTGTTGGTCATTGCAATGATGATAGTGTGCTTATCGTTGATGACTCTTCATCACTATCTTGTTGCAATGCTCCATCTTTGGACTTTAACACTTCGTGCACCTTACCTGTTTCACATGCTTGTGTTGATAGTCCGTGCATATCATGTAGAAATTGCTTGACTAAATCTCATGATGATATGCTTGCTATATCTTGTTGCCATGATAAAAATGCATGTATTTCCTCGAGTTGTTGTGCTAACAATGTAGAGGAAACCCAACACTCCATGGAACAAGATGTGGTCTTGAACGGTGCTTCAAGGGATCCTACATCATCATCGATTGCTTTTTGCCTTATGGCCAAGGCTTCAAAGGTATCTCCTAATTTGAACCCCAATATGTCTCTTGATGATGATGTTGATAATGATAATGATGAAGAGAATGATAATGTTGCCTCCTTAAAAATTAAGGGGGAAATGATTTTTAAAGCTCTTCATAAAAAATAAAATTGCTCGTTCCAACTTCATGGAAATAATGTCCATTGCCATTGAGGGCAAGAAATATATTGAGGAGTTGGAATCTCATATCGAGGAGCATTAGGTCACTATTGATAAAATGGAAGGTCATGAGCGTGGTTACACTAATGAGATTGCGGACCTCTCTCGAGCTCTTGAACTTGAACAAACCACCAAGGAATCTCTTGAGGAGACTTTTGCTCTAGAATTATCTAGAGTGAAGGAATCTCATGATAGAGCTCTTGAGGTGGCCAATGTTTTTGAAACTAAAAGTGAGAAGCTTGAAGTTGCGCATGCGAAACTCCTTGAGGACTTTGGGCACCTCGAAAATGGCTCAAGGGTCATTAAGAGTGAGCTCATAAAACTCACCGAGTCTCATGCACAACTTAAAGCTTCATATTCAAAAGAGCTTGTAAAGTTGCCTTCCCCTCTTGCTATTATTGATGATGCTTGTGCTACTAACTCTATTACTTGTGAAGCATCCATTTTGAATGAGAATGTTGAGCTTCGGGCTCAACTTGAGTTGCTATCTAGCAATTATGGGAAATTGGAAGAAAGCCATGAAATGCTCTCAAGCTCTCATGATGATCTTCTAGTATCCCATAATTTGCTAAAGATAGCTCACGAGGCCATGATTGCTAAGGTAACATCTAGTGAGCCTCATGTGGATACTAGCACTACTTTTAGTCAAAATGCTATATTGCCTTGTGCTAGTCCCCGTGATTCATCCATGCATAACATCGGTACATCTTGTGATGAATTGCTTTCCTTGCCGTGTTGCTCTAACGATGAAGCTTATACTTCCTCTAGTGCTTGTGTTGAGACTAACCATGTAGAGGAAATCAAAGAGCTCAAGGCCCAAGTCACTTCTTTGAAGAAAGACTTGGAAAAGTGTCATGAAGGGAAGGCCACACTCAACAATATCTTGAGTGTGCAAAAATCCCCCAATGACAAAGGTGGACTTGAATTTAACTCCAATAAGAAGAAGAAGTCCAAGCGCAACAAGAAGAAGGTCCAAAAAACAAGTCAAGAATTCGGCCAAGATCATTTGCCTCAAGTGCAAAATTGAAGGGCATCATGTTAGATCTTGCCCTTTGGATAAGAAGGCCATTAGTGACAAGCAACAAGGTAAGCGGCCACAAGTTCATTCTCATGCTCAACCTCAAGTTGAAGAAAGACCTCTTCCCAAGAAAACTCAAGCTAATGCTTCTCAAGTTGAGAAATCAAGTGAGAAGAAAGTGAAGAGTAGACGTTGCTACCTATGTCGTGAGAAAGGTCACCTCGCTTCTTCATGCACTAGTGGTAACTTATCCAACCCAATTATTATTGATGATATCTATTCTCTTGGGAAGGATAAGGTTGGCAATGTTTTTGCCAAAGTTGTTGGTACTCAAAGTGGTGCCAAGAAGAGAACCATTTGGGTAGCCGAGCCTGTTGTGACTAACCTCTTAGGACCCAACTTGGTTGGGGACCAAGAAGCTCAAACTTGATCAATAGGTGTTGTTGGAGGTCATTGGAGACTTGGCTACATTATGAAGAATTAAGGGGACTTCATCATTCTGATTGTCTCAAGCCAAGTCAATTGGGTTATCAAGTTTCTATCTTATATCCAATGTGCCTCCTTGCGGTAACTTGTACTTAAATTTTTTACATTGAAAGTTATTTGTCCCTTTGCATGTTTTGGTTTTGTTCCTTGCATGTGTTTGTATATGTTGTGTCTCCAAATTGCTTATCTTGAGTAATCAAGTATGTGTATGTTGGTTTGCACTTCATGTACATGTGTGTCATACGTTGAGCCTTTGTGCATCTTGTTTGTATCTTAGTTGGCTCTTATGAGAGATTAATGGAATATCCCATTGTGGGGGAGTGACGTGCTTTGTGCACCTCACAATCCTATAAATATGCGTACATGAGTAATACCATCTAGTATTGATATTACAAGATTATCTAGTCGCTATGTGGTATGTATTCTCATGAGAAATTCAAATTCTAAATAGTCCATTAATTATCTCTTGTTGGATCCTCTTATTGCCTCTTGTTAAGTTTTTATTGGTATCACATTATGGGGGAGTAGTATGCTATGTGCATATCACAAGCCTAGAAAATGTGTACATTTGAGATATTGTCACCTAGAATTGATATTGTAAATTATCTTGTCCCTAGGTGGCATGTTAGCTCTACAAGTTGCAATTTGCTTGTGTCTGGTGTGAAGATGATGTTGGATATCCTTGCTATCTACCAACGGGAATTATTTCCAAATACTTCTTGTCTTTTGACAATTGGTACTCACTTATGTGTGTAGAAATTATTGATCATCTTCACGTTGGCATTTGCTTCTTATTGCCTTATCTCTTGCCAAGGAATGTATCAACTCCCTTTGTCTTCCATACCACTTGTGGATCTTGTTAATTTCTTGATCTTGTTTAGTGTTTTCTAGATATAGTGAAAGTGGTGATCCCACCTTATGCATTTTGTATTCAAATGCAAATTCTCTATAATGCACTAGTCTTGGGGGAGCTATCCTATTTTCTATAAAACACTCATCTTGTGATCCTTATCAAGTGTGTGTTGGTGGTAGGCAAGCCGTTTTCTTTTTGGTACTTTGTGCCATCATGAAACTTTGTAGAGAGCTTGGTTTGTTTGGAACCATCCTCTCTTTTGGGAGTTTGATATCTTTGATTTAGTGTGTATCAATGAATATCTCTTTCCTTGATGTATCTTTCAGTTGATATCCTCCAAGTGATGATTTATTCGTTTGGTATCTTTTCTTCACTTGGTTTTTCTTTGTCAATTGGTATCGGTTCTTGAAAGTCTTGAGCATGCATATTAACTTCATGTAGTTTCCTTGGCATGCTTTCTTTCTTTGACCCAATATATGGGGGAAACTCCACCAAGTCTCAGATTGGATGAGATGTGCATGAATTTCATTTCCATATCTATATGCACATATTTATGTGGAGTTTGTCCTATGTATTGTTGGTGTTTCTAACTCTTTGGTCCCAATGAGTTTGGGTACCATTTTGTTTGTGTTGTTGTTCTAGGAACAATTGGAGATGCATTGGATGCTCGGCTCACTCACAAGGAAGGTGGTGTCACCATGTGCTTATTGGAGTCAAGCTAGGATGCTCAATGAACTACTATCTATTACCTTCAATTGGTTTCTTCTACATCCTTCCAATGATATCTCGGTAACAAGTATCTATTCATGCATTCTTTTCTTGCATTCAACCTTGTGTAGGTTGCCTCTTGGCATGATATTCATTCCATCTTGTGATACTTGTTTCCTTTCTCAAAGCATCTCAACGATGATCTCATGTTGCTAGTTGTGATGTCTTTGATGGTTGTGTGGTAGGAATTCATTTATATACAATAAGACCATATCTAGCCATGTGCTATGCTTCCAAGCAAATATCTTATTGGTATATCTATGACTTCCTTTTGGATATCTTGTTCCTTCGTGTTGTAACTATTTCGGGTGTACATCCTTCTTTGTAGATATATATCATCATGATTTCGTCTACCTAGAACCTTATACACTTGAGAAAAATTACATCTCTAGATGATATCCTTTCTTTCACGTCCACCTTGTCTTTCTTATGTTATTTCTTTGATGGCTCCGTGAAAGCTTTTGCCTTGAGTGCGTGTCTTATCTCATTGCATCTTGATGCACTCTTGTGTGGTGAAGATTATTTTCATCATGCTTATCTCTACGAGGCTTTTGCCATCTTAATTGGTATCCCTCGTCTTGATGAGCCTTTCATCTTCTATCTTCACCATGGGTTGTTGCAAGCTTTGTTGTTATCTTTTTAGTGAGCTTGTAAACCCATTTGCTAGTGGGTGGGTGTGGGAAGAAATGTCATGCACCGTGTATCTCATTTATCCAAGACTATGTTGATGCTTAATGCTCATCCTTATTTTAGTCTTCTCGAGTGCTTTGCCATGACTCACACACATCATGTTGGTTGAGCCTATTCTTAAGTTGCCTCTTTTACATGTTGCTCAACCATGTGTTTTGTTGCAAGTGCTAGGATTTGTTTCCTATATGCTCACTTAAACTTGTTGTGAGTTTCTATTGATTTTGGGGGAGCTACGATCCTATTTTGTGCACTTGGTATCCTAATACAAAAAATTCTTATGTGTGCACAGATCATGGGGAGATTCTCTAGTTTCTTTAGATCACTCCTTTGCTCTTATCATAATATCCTTTATTCATGTGGTTCGTAGGATCATTGGCCTAGTTGGTTCAATTGGTATCTTTTGATAGCTTGCTTCAATTGGTATCTTTTGATTGCTTGTTTCTCTCTTTGTTATGTCTTTGCGGCATATCATCCTTTTGCAATCTTTGGGCCTCAATATAGTTTGTCTTCCTCCAAGTATTTACCATTGGATATGTATATTTGCATTCCACTCTCTTGTTGAGAAATACACAATTTATGGAGGACCACAATTTATATTGGCCTTCTAAGCTTTTCGCCCATTTTGGCAACCGATGCCAATGGGGGAGAAGTTTCAGAGAGTTTTGTGGAGAAGCTTTGGTTTCTGTTTCCTTAGCATTTGCATCTCATTCGCATGCATTATTGGTTGTTGCATTTCATGGTGATGCATAATTCCTTATATAAACTCTCTTGAAAGTGATTATCATCAATTACCAAAATGGGGGAGATTGAAAGGACATGCGGTGCCCCCATGTGTGGTTTTGGTAATTGATGACATTCTCTATGGACTAATGGTTGCATTGAGTTATATTTGAAGGATTTGTCCATAGGCACTTCTTGAAGTCCATGTGTTGGTTTCAAGGAGTTTATGTGTTGACCAAGGTGATATTAAGGAATTATTCAAAGATTGGTCATGTGAGAGTTGAGCTTATTGCAAACATGTCTTGAAAAAGAAGATTGTGTGATCATTCATGCTTTCCTTCAAGGCATCATCCAAATGAAGAGAGTTGGAAAGGTTCAAGGTTGATCAAGACTAAGTCAAGAGTGAATCAAGTTGATCAAATCACAAAGCGTAGAAGATGTACCGAGGGGGATCAAGTGATCCCATGGTATGGTAAGCATTGTCCATTATGCTTTGTGTACTAACCCATGTTCTTTGTGAGAGTTCTTTGTGGGGTTAGGTTGTGGTGTGCACGTTCAAGTGATGCATCACGAAGAGATCAAGTTCTTAAAGATTGCCGTCCATTGTGGTGACAATGGACTAGTGAAGATGTGCCGAAAAGTGGCTCACCCATAATGGAGTATGGGGGTGCAATCTACTAGTCTGCACCGAGCCAACGCAATCAAGAAAGGTGGTCCTACTTGAGGAAGTCAAGATCATCTACATCTAGCTCAAGTGGACTTTGTGCAAGGCAAAGGTTTGGCCTTGATAGGTTCTCTATTTTACCGGTCTCATGGTAGTAGTTTGGAGACCGGGTTATAGGATCGTTTGCCCTACTATCAAGGGGGGCTCTCAAGTGACTAGCTTGATCGTATCGTTCGTAGAGAGCTCAAACCATTGCATGCTTGCATCATAATTCTTGGTTCTTGTTTGGTTTTCTCCTAGTGAGATTTGGAGCTTATGGTCATCTTCTTGACAAGCTCGAGTTCATCGAAAACGGAGTTCACATGCTTCTTCTATTGCGTTTTCGGTGTTGGAGGTTTTACCGGTCTTGTTCGAGGAAGGGTTCTCACCATTTTATTATGGGCCTTTTCTAATTTGCTTCTTATTGTTATTCCTATCAAGATTGTGTTAGCCCTTGTCGCTAGCTTTCCAACAAACTTGGTTTCGCTGAATTCGGAGTCCGTTTGCAGAAGTTGTGTCAGTTTTGGTGTCCTTATAAAAGCTGCAGCGGTTCTAAAGCTCGTGGGAGCGGTACTACCGCTTGGAGGGGATGTAATTTTTTACTATCGCTCTTGGGAGCGGTACTACCGCGGCTACTTCCGCTCCGGACCAAAAACTCGTCACAAGTCCAGCGGTGATAGGCACGGATGTATTTTTTTAGTACCGCTCGCAAGCAGTAGTACCGCTACCCTTAGCGGTAGTACCGCTACCCCTAGCGGTAGTACCGTGAGGACGAGCGGTAGTACCGCTCTGTGCGGGCTGTGAGCATAACGGTTGGATTTTTTCCCACCTATAAAAGGGGTCTTCTTCCCCAATGAACCTTATCCTTTGAGCTCGTGTTCTTCCCCCATTGTTGACCTTCTTTGAGCTTGCTAACTCTCAATCCCTCCATAGATTCTTGTTAGTTTTTGAGAGAAAAGAGAGAGAAGATCTAGATCCACATTTCCACCAATCACTTTCTCCTCTATGTGAGGGGAGCCCCTTGGATCTAGATCTTGGAGTTCTTGGTTTTCTCCTTTTTGTTCTTCCTCTCATTTTCCTCCCTAGCATTAGTTGCTTCGGTGGGATTTGAGAGAGAAGGACTTGGGCACTCCGTGTGCCCTTGCCATTGCATTTGGTGCATCGGTTTGAGTTCTCCACGGTGATACGTGGAAGTTACAAGTTGAGAAGCTTATTACTCTTGGGTGCTTGGTACACTTGAGCTTGTTCCTCTTGGGTGCTTGGGCGCCCTAGACGGTTGGTGGTGTACGGATCTCAATCATTGTGGTGTAAAGCTCCGGGCAAGCGTCGGGGTCTCCAATTAGGTTGTGGATATCGCCCCGAGCAATTTGACGGGTACCGGTGACCGCCCCCAAGGGTTGCCAAAGTGTACGGGTTCGGTAACCGCCCCAAGGGTTGCCATTTGTACGGGTTCGGTGACCGCCCTCAAGGGTGTTGGAGAACGTAGCAGAAATTCAAAATTTTCTACGCATCACCAAGATCAATCTATGGAGTAGCAACGAGGGGAAGGGGAGTGCATCTACATACCCTTGTAGATCGCGATGCGGAAGCGTTGCAAGAACGCGGATGAGGGAGTCGTACTCGAAGCGATTCAGATCGCGGTTGATTTCGATCTAAGCACCGAAGAACGGTGCCTCCGCGTTCAACACACGTGCAGCCCGGTGACGTCTCCCACGCCTTGATCCAGCAAGGAGAGAGGGAGAGGTTGGGGAAGACTCCATCCAGCAACAACACGACGGCGTGGTGGTGATGGAGGAGCGTGGCAATCCCGTAGGGCTTCGCCAAGCACCGCGGGAGAGGAGGAGGAGGGAGAGGGGTAGGGCTGCGCCGAAAGAGAGACGTTCTCATGTCTTGGGCAGCCCCAAACCTCAACTATATATAGGGGGGGAGGGTCTGCGCACCCTCTAGGGTTTCCACCCCCAAGGGCTGGCGGCCAGCCCTAGATCCCATCTAGGGGGGCGCCCAAGGGGAGGAGAGGGGGGCGCCACTAGGGTGGGCCTTAAGGCCCATCTGGACCTAGGGTTTGCCCCCTCCCACTCTCCCATGCGCTTGGGCCTTGGTGGGGGGGCGCACCAGCCCACCTGGGGCTGGTCCCCTCCCACACTTGGCCCACGCAGCCTTCTGGGGCTGGTGGCCCCACTTGGTGGACCCCCGGGACCCTCCCGGTGGTCCTGGTACATTACCGATATCACCCGAAACTTTTCTGGTGACCAAAACAGGACTTCCCATATATAAATCTTTACCTCCGGACCATTCCGGAACTCCTCGTGACGTCTGGGATCTCATCCGGGACTCCGAACAACATTCGGTAACCACGTACATACTTTCCCTATAACCCTAGCGTCATCGAACCTTAAGTGTGTAGACCCTACGGGTTCGGGAACCATGCAGACATGACCGAGACGTTCTCCGGTCAATAACCAACAGCGGGATCTGGATACCCATGTTGGCTCCCACATGTTCCACGATGATCTCATCGGATGAACCACGATGTCGGGGATTCAATCAATCCCGTATGCAATTCCCTTTGTCTATCGATATGTTACTTGCCCGAGATTCGATCGTCGGTATCCCTATACCTTGTTCAATCTCGTTACCGGCAAGTCTCTTTACTCGTTCCGTAACTCACATCATCCCGTGATCAACTCCTTGGTCACATTATGCACATTATGATGATGTCCTACCGAGTGGGCCTAGAGATACCTCTCCGTTTACACGGAGTGACAAATCTCAGTCTCGATTCGTGCCAACCCAACAGACACTTTCGGAGATACCTGTAGTGCACCTTTATAGCCACCCAGTTACGTTGTGACGTTTGGTACACCCAAAGCATTCCTACGGTATCCGGGAGTTGCACAATCTCATGGTCTAAGGAACTGATACTTGACATTAGAAAAGCTCTGAGCAAACGAACTACACGATCCTGTGCTAGGCTTAGGATTGGGTCTCGTCCATCACATCATTCTCCTAATGATGTGATCCCGTTATCAACGACATCCAATGTCCATGGTCAGGAAACCATAACCATCTATTGATCAACGAGCTAGTCAACTAGAGGCTTACTAGGGACATGGTGTTGTCTATGTATCCACACATGTATCTGAGTTTCCTATCAATACAATTCTAGCATGGATAATAAACGATTATCATGAACAAGGAAATATAATAATAACCTCTTTATTATTGCCTCTAGGGCATATTTCCAACAGTCTCCCACTTGCACTAGAGTCAATAATCTAGTTCACATCACCATGTGATTAACACTGACAGGTCACATCACCATGTGACCAACACCCAAGAGTTTACTAGAGTCAACAATCTAGTTCACATCTCTATGTGATTAACACTCAATGAGTTCTGGTTTGATCATGTTATGCTTGTGAGAGAGGTTATTAGTCAACGGGTCTGAACCTTTCAGATTCGTGTGTGCTTTAGGAATATCTATGTCATCTTGTGGATGCTACCACGCGCTATTTGGAGCCATTTCAAATAATTGCTCTACTATACGAATCCGGTTTACTACTCAGAGTCATCCGGATTAGTGTCAAAGTTCGCATCGACGTAACCCTTTACGACGAACTCCTTTTCACCTCCATAATCGAGAAAATTCCTTAGTCCACTAGATACTAAGGATATGTTCGACCGCTGTCACGTGATCCATTCCCGGATCACTATTGTACCCCTTGACCAACTCATGGCAAGGCACACTTCATGTGCGGTACACAACATAGCATACTGTAGAGCCTACGTCTAAAGCATAGGGGACGACCTTCGTCCTTTCTCTCTCTTCTGCTGTGGTCAGGTCTTGAGTCTTACTCAATACTCACACCTTGTAACACAGCCAAGAACTCCTTCTTTGTTGATCTATTTTGAACTCTTTCAAAATCATGTCAAGGTGTGCGTTCTTTGAAAGTATCATCAGGCGTCTTGATCTATCTCTATAGATCTTGATGCCCAATATGCAAGAAGCTTTTATCCAGGTCTTCCTTTGAAAAACTCCTTTCAAACAACCCTTTATGCTTTCCAGAAATTCTACATCATTTCGGATCAACAATATGTCATTCACATATACTTATGAGAAATGTTGTAGCGCTCCCACTCACTTTATTGTAAATACAAGTTTCTAACAAACTTTGTATAAACCCAAAAACTTTGATCACTCCATCAAAGCGTATATTCTGACTCCGAGATGCTTGCTCTAGTCCATGGAAGGATCGCTGGAGCTAGCATACCTTTTAGCATCCTTAGGATCGACAAAACCTTTCTGATTGTATCACATACAATCTTTCCTTACGAAAACTGGTAAGGAAACTTGTTTTGACATCCATCTGCCAGATTTCATAAATGCAGCTAATGCTAACATGATTCCGACGGACTTAAGCATCGCTACGGATGAGAAAATCTCATCGTAGTCAACTCCTTGAACTTGTGAAAATACTCTTTGCCACAAGTCGAGCTTCATAGACGGCAACCTTACCATCCACGTTCGTCTTCTTCTTAAAGATCCATTTATCTCGGATTTCATGGCTTCTAACCATTTGTCGGAATATGGGCCCACCATCGCTTCTCCATAGCTCATAGGTTCATCGTTGTCCAACAACATGACTTCCAAGACAGGATCACGTACTACTCTGAAGTATTACGCATCCTCTTCGTCCTACGAGGTTTGGTAGTGACTTGATCCGAAGTTTCATGATCACCATCATAAGCTTCCACTTCAATTGGTGTAGGTGCCACAGGAACAACTTCCTGTGCCCTGCTACACACTAGTTGAAGTGACGGTTCAATAACCTTATCAAGTCTCCACCATCCTCCCACTCAATTCTTTCGAGCGAAACTTTTCCTCGAGAAAGGACCCGTTTCTAGAAGCAATTACTTTTGCTTCCAGATCTGAAATAGGAGGTACACCCAACTGTTTTGGGTATTCTATGAAGATGCATATATCCGCTTTGGGTTCGAGCTTATCAGCCTGAAACTTTTTCACATAAGCATCGCAGCCCCAAACTTTTAAGAAACGACAACTTAGGTTTCTCTAAACGGTGTCGTCTCAACGGAATTGCGTGGTGCCCCTTTTAAAGTGAATGCGGTTGTCTCTAATGCCTAACCCATAAACGATAGTGGTAATTTGATAAGAGCCATCATGGTATGCACCATATCCAATAGGGTGCAGCTATGATGTCCGGACACACCATCACATTATGGTGTTCCAGGCGGTATTAATTGTGAAACACTTTCCACAATGTCTTAATTGTGTGCCAAACTCGTAACTCAGATACTCATCTCTATGATCATATCACAGACATTTTATCCTCTCTTCACGACGATCTTCAACTTCACTCTGAAATTACTTGAACCTTTCAATAATTCAGACTTGTGTTTCATCAAGTAAATACACTCAGCATCTACTCAAATCATCTGTGAAGTAAGAACATAACGATATCCACTGCATGCCTCAGCACTCATTGGACTGCATACATCAAAATGTATTACTTCCAATAAGTTGCTCTCTTGTTCCATCTTACTGAAAACGAGGACTTTCAGTCATCTTGCCCATGTGGTATGATTTGCATGTCTCAAGTGATTCAAAATCAAGTGAGTCCAAATGATCCATCTGCATGGAGTTTCTTCATGCATATATACCAATAGACATGGTTCACGTGTCTCAATCTTTTCAAAAACGAGTGAGTCCAAAGATCCATCTACATGGAGCTTCTTCATGCGTTCTATACCAATATGACTCAAATGGCAGTGCCACAAGTATGTGGAACTATCATTACTATTTTATATCTTTTGGCACGAACATGTGTATCACTACGATCAAGATTCATTTTAGGTGCAAGACCATTGAAGGTATTATTCAAATAAACAGAGTAACCATTATTCTCCTTAAATGAATAACCGTATTGCGATAAACATAATCCAATCATGCTCAACGCAAACACCAAATCTCGATGGTAGAGGGAGCATGCGATGCATGATCACATCAACCTTGGAAACACTTCCAACACATATCGTCATCTCACCTTTAGCTAGTCTCCGTTTATTCCGCAGCTTTTATTTCGAGTTACTAACACTTAGCAACCGAACCGGTATCTAATACCCTAGTGCTGCTAGGAGTACTAGTAAAGTACACATTCATATAACGTATATCCAATATACTTCTGTCGACCTTGCCCGCCTTCTCATCTACCAAGTATCTAGGGTAGTACTGCTTCAGTGACCGTTCCCCTTATTACAGAAGCACTTAGTCTCCGGTTTGGGTTCAATCTTGGGATTCTTCACTAGAGCAGCAAACGATTTGCTGTTTCATGAAGTATCCCTTTTGCCCTTGCCCTTCTAGAAACTAGTGGTTTTACTAACCATCAACAATTGATGCTCCTTCTTGATTTCTACTTTCGCGGTGTCAAACATCGCGAATGGCTCAAGGATCATCATAACTATCCCTGATATGTTATAGTTCATCACGAAGCTCTACTAGCTTGGTGGCAGTGACTATGGAGAACCATCACTATCTCATCTGGAAGATCAACTCCCACTCGATTCAAGTGATTGTAGTACTCAGACTATCTGAGCACATGCTCAACGATTGAGTTTTTCTCCCTTAGTTTGCAGGCTTAAGAAATTTGTCAGAGGTCTCATACCTCTTGACATGGGCACTAGTCTGAAATCCCAATTTCAGTCTTCGGAACATCTCATATGTTCTGCGACGTTTCAAAACCGTCTTTGGTGCCACAATTCTAAACCGTTAGCAATACGCACTGAACTATCACGTAGTCATCAAAACGTGTGTGTCAGATGTTTCGCAACATCTACAGACGACGCTGAGGTTCAGCACACCGAGCGGTGCATTAAGGACATAAGCCTTCTGTGCAGCAATGAGGACAATCCTCAGTTTACGGACCCAGTCCGCATAATTGCTACTACCAACTTTCAACTAAATTTTTCTCTAGGAACATATCTTAAACAATAGAACTAAAGCGCAATGACATAATTTGTAAAGACCTTTTGACTATGTTCATGATAATGAAGTTCATCTGATTATTGAACTCCCACTCAGATAGACATCCCTCTACTCATCTAAGTGATACATGATCCGAGTCAAACTAGGCCGTGTCCGATCATCACGTGAGACGGACTAGTCATCATCGGTGAACATCTCCATGTTGATCGTATCTGCTATACGACTCATGTTCGACCTTTCGGTCTCTTGTGTTCCGAGGCCATGTCTGTACATGCTAGGCTCGTCAAGTCAACCTAAGTGTTTTGCATGTGTTCCGAGGCCATGTCTGTACATGCTAGGCTCGTCAACACCCGTTGTATTCGAACGTTAGAATCTATCACACCCGATCATCACGTGGTGCTTCGAAACAACGAACCTTCGCAATGGTGCACAGTTAGGGGGAACACGTCTCTTGAAATTTTTAGTGAGGGATCATCTTACTTACTACCGTCGTTCTAAGAAAATAAGATGCATAACATGATAAACATCACATGCAATCAAATAGTGACATGATATGGCCAATATCATTTTGCTCCTTTGATCTCCATCTTCGGGGCACCATGATCATCTTTGTCACCGGCATGACACCATGATCTCCATCATCTTGATCTCCATCATTGTGTCTTCATGAAGTTGTCACGCCAACGATTACTTCTACTTCTATGGCTAACGCGCTTAGCAATAGAGTAAAGTAATTTACATGGCGTTATTCAATGACACGCAGGTCATACAAAAAATAAAGACAACTCCTATGGCTCCTGCCAGTTGTCATATTCATCGACATGCAAGTCGTGATTCCTATTACAAGAATATGATCAATCTCATACATCACATATATCATTCATCACATCTTCTGGCCATATCACATCACATAGCACATGCTGCAAAAACAAGTTAGACGTCCTCTAATTGTTGTTGCAAGTTTTTACGTGGCTTGTATAGGTTTCTAGCAAGAACGTTTCTTACCTACGTAAAACCACAACGTGATATGCCAATTTCTATTTACCCTTCATAAGGACCCTTTTCATCGAATCCGTTCCGACTAAAGTGGGAGAGACAGACACCCGCTAGCCACCTTATGCAACTAGTGCATGTCAGTCGGTGGAACCTGTCTCACGTAAGCGTACGTGTAAGGTCGGTCCGGGCCGCTTCATCCCACAATGCCGCCGAAACAAGATAAGAGTAGTAACGGCAAGTAAATTTACAACATCGACGCCCACAACTACTTTGTGTTCTACTCGTGCATAGAAACTACGCATAGACCTAGCTCATGATGCCACTGTTGGAGAACGTAGCAGAAATTCAAAATTTTCTACGCATCACCAAGATCAATCTATGGAGTAATCTAGCAACGAGGGGAAGGGGAGTGCATCTACATACCCTTGTAGATCGCGATGCGGAAGCGTTGCAAGAACGCGGATGAGGGAGTCGTACTCGAAGCGATTCAGATCGCGGTTGATTCCGATCTAAGCACCGAAGAACGGTGCCTCCGCGTTCAACACACGTGCAGCCCGGTGACGTCTCCCACGCCTTGATCCAACAAGGAGAGAGGGAGAGGTTGGGGAAGACTCCATCCAGCAGCAACACGACGGCGTGGTGGTGATGGAGGAGCGTGGCAATCCCGCAGGGCTTCGCCAAGCACCGCGGGAGAGGAGGAGGAGGGAGAGGGGTAGGGCTGCGCCGAAAGAGAGACGTTCTCATGTCTTGAGCAGCCCCAAACCTCAACTATATATAGGGGGAGGGGCTGCGCGGCTGCGCCCCCTCTAGGGTTTCCACCCCCAAGGGCTGGCGGCCAGCCCTAGATCCCATCTAGGGGGGGCGCCCAAGGGGAGGAGAGGGGGGCGCCACTAGGGTGGGCCTTAAGGCCCATCTGGACCTAGGGTTTGCCCCCTCCCACTCTCCCATGCGCTTGGGCCTTGGGGGGGCGCACCAGCCCACCTGGGGCTGGTCCCCTCCCACACTTGGCCCACGCAGCCTTCTGGGGCTGGTGGCCCCACTTGGTGGACCCCCGGGACCCTCCCGGTGGTCCCGTTACATTACCGATATCACCCGAAACTTTTCCGGTGACCAAAACAGGACTTCCCATATATAAATCTTTACCTCCGGACCATTCCGGAACTCCTCGTGACGTCCGGGATCTCATCCGGGACTCCGAACAACATTCGGTAACCACGTACATACTTTCCCTATAACCCTAGCGTCATCGAACCTTAAGTGTGTAGACCCTACGGGTTCGGGAACCATGCAGACATGACCGAGACGTTCTCCGGTCAATAACCAACAGCGGGATCTGGATACCCATGTTGGCTCCCACATGTTCCACGATGATCTCATCGGATGAACCACGATGTCGGGGATTCAATCAATCCCGTATGCAATTCCCTTTGTCTATCGATATGTTACTTGCCCGAGATTCGATCGTCGGTATCCCTATACCTTGTTCAATCTCGTTACCGGCAAGTCTATTTACTCATTCCGTAACTCACATCATCCCGTGATCAACTCCTTGGTCACATTGTGCACATTATGATGATGTCCTACCGAGTGGGCCCAGAGATACCTCTCCGTTTACACGGAGTGACAAATCCCAGTCTCGATTCGTGCCAACCCAACAGACACTTTCGGAGATACCTGTAGTGCACCTTTATAGCCACCCAGTTACGTTGTGACGTTTGGTACACCCAAAGCATTCCTACGGTATCCGGGAGTTGCACAATCTCATGGTCTAAGGAACTGATACTTGACATTAGAAAAGCTCTGAGCAAACGAACTACACGATCTTGTGCTAGGCTTAGGATTGGGTCTCGTCCATCACATCATTCTCCTAATGATGTGATCCCGTTATCAACGACATCCAATGTCCATGGTCAGGAAACCATAACCATCTATTGATCAACGAGCTAGTCAACTAGGGGCTTACTAGGGACATGGTGTTGTCTATGTATCCGCACATGTATCTGAGTTTCCTATCAATACAATTCTAGCATGGATAATAAACGATTATCATGAACAAGGAAATATAATAATAACCTCTTTATTATTGCCTCTAGGGCATATTTCCAACAAAGGGTCCCTTAGTGGAATCACGGCAGCTTGCATTGTGCGAGGGCGTGAGGAGATTACGGTGGCGCTAGTGGCTTCTTGGGGAGCATTGTGCCTCCACACCGCTCCAAACGGAGATTAGCATCCGCAAGGGTGTGAACTTCGGGATACATCGTCGTCTCCGCGTGCCTCGGTTATCTCTCCGAGCTCTTTACTTATGCACTTTACTTTGTGATAGCCATATTGTTTCTTGTCATATATCCTGCTATCATCTAGTAGTTTATCTTGCTTAGCATAAGTTGTTGGTGCACATAGGTGAGCCTAGTTGTTGTAGGTTTTGTGCTTGATAAATTAACCGTTGGGTTTATTCCGCATTTGTTCAAGCCTAAATCGTAATTATTTTAAAGCGCCTATTCACCCCCCCCCTCTAGGCGACATCCACGATCTTTTAGTATGGCAATCTTTCCCCTGAAGAAGTCTTGGTTCAAAAAAGAGGCATGGCCATGGGAGGCATGGGTGACTTCGGAGCTACCATGGGATGCATGGGAGCACCTACGGGAGGCATGGGTGGCATGGGAGCTACCTTGGGCAACATGGGTGGCATGTGTCGCTTCGGAGCTACCATGGGAGGCATGTGAGGCATGAGTTTTGGGTCTCTCATGGGGGCATGGGAGCACTTCCGGGTGACATGGGTGGACGCATGTCTTCCGGTATGCCTCACATACCTTCGCATGGTGCCGTTGGAGATCTTGTGAACACCATCCGAGCTCCCGTTGACGATGCAGCGCTTCAAAATGAAGAGGAAGAGGAAGAATCGTTTTCGGATGAGGAGGAAGAATCGAAGGAATAAGTGGATGATGATGATGTGGCATGATAGTTGATGTGTCATTAGTTTGTGTGAACTTTTATTTATCATGAAATTTGGTTCGGTGATTTTGAACTATGCCGTGCAATTGAACTATGCTATGTCTTTATTTTGCAAATTTGTTTAATATTTGAAACATCATCATATTGTCAAATGGACATGTAAAAATCATATTTGCAAACATCGTCTGCTCGCGCGCGCTGTAAATTAGCGCGCGCCATATTTTGCAGCGGCCGCCGGAGCCAGCGCCCTGCTGCGCGCAAAAAAAGCTATTTCGACACTGTAAAAAAGTTTTAGCGCGTCGCGTGGTTGCGCTCGTGTTGAAGATGCTCTCATGTGAATAAGAGATGAGATTAATCATTCGTTCACGCATAACCAAACAAACAACACGGTTGTCCACAAATGCTTTTAACCAAACAATTGTGCCTGTCCAGGGCCGAGGAGGATGCAGCAAAATCAAACTATATGCAGAATATATTAATAAAGCAAGGTGCGTTTCTTCAATTTTTTTCTTTCGTTTACTGTTAAAAATAAATTTTTTTCTATCCGAGGTGGTATTAAATTCGTATGCGTTCGTCTGGCAGAAAAAATAAGCCATGTCCAGAATTTCGTACATGGGATGCGCTCTGTGGCCTAGCGAAGCCAACCCACTTATTTTTTTGCCAACGCAGCTGGGGAAATTTTATTTTCCGCACAGGGCAACAAATACTGGGAGTTTCGCAGAGAATAACTATTTTCCACACAGGGCGACTAATAGTTGGAACTTCGCACAGGACAATTAATAATGGGTTGGCCCATTTTTCTTTGTTTCTGTGTTTTAATTTTATTTTTATTCTTCTTCCCCTATCTTTTTTTTCGTTCCAAATTTATTTTTCTTATAGTATTTATTTATAAATCTAAAATTCTCAAAAAACTTTCAGAATTTTAAAAAATGTAGTTTTAGAAAATGCTCAAAAGTCCATAATTTTGTTGTTATTTTGAAAAATATTTGGAACCTGAAAATAGTTTCCCATATTTTCATAAAAAATTATTGTTTTCAAAAATTGTTGGAGATTTATATAAACAGAAAATGACATTTTAAAAATTCCTCAAATTTGGAAAATACTCTTGGTTTGGTGAAATTTTCACAATTCAAAATAATGTTCGCGTATAAAAGATACATATTTTCGAAAAATGATTTGAATTTCTAACACTTTTTCTCATTATTAAAAAAATGTTCACAAATTCAAATAATGTCCTTGTTTTTATAAAAAAAATTAGTGTTTTCAGAAAATATTTTTGAATTTTAAAAGTTGTTCCTGTTTTAAATTTTGTTCGTGTTTTTTTGAAAGTGTACATAATTTTCAAAATTCTATTCCGGATTTAAGAAATGGCATGTTTCCTACAATATTCAGAAACTTAATACCTTAAAATCTCCTCGATTGAAAGGAAAAGTTGATTGAATAATTTATGGGCCTTCTCCGGCCTACGATGACATAACAAAACTCTTAAATGTCCTGGATCGATGAATGGAAAAATAGCAGATTGATTACTTCACACTCACGAAACCGAGAAGCTAAATATTCCTTTTTCACGTGCACACACGATTTAGCTTGTACTCCCTCCGGTCATTTTTAGTTCGCATATAAGATTTGTCTGAAGTCAAACATCGTAAACTTTGACCAAGTTTATAGAAAAATATACTAGCATTCATAATGTGAAATCAACAACATTAAATGCGTCATGACTTTAATTTTCATATTGTATAAATTTAGAAATGTAGATGTTAATATTTTTTCATATAAATATGGTCAAACTTTACGAAGTTTGACTTCAGACAATTCTTATATGCAGAGTAAAAACGACCGGAGGGAGTACATGTAACCTCCCGTTGCAACGCATGGGCATATGTGCTAGTGCAGAATATAAAACAAAAAAAACAAAAAATCAGCGAAAAACTTAAAACCGATAAGAAACAAAATAGCACTGTCCATCGGCCGTCGAGTTCTTTCGACACCACGGACCGTCGATTGGACTGAAAATGGCCACGATGAATCGGCCGTAGCAATTAAACCCATCTCCACGGTACACGAAAGAACGGGCATCCGATCCATGCACGCGCGCCGGCAGGCACGCAAAGCATACCGGCCGCAACAAGAACACGAACCGAAAATGCTCAACCTCTCGTCCCACCAACGCGCTCGGCCGAGGAGATCGCCCAGGCCTGGCGAGCTCGATCCCACGCCATCCCAACCTCTTCTCCCGTCCAAATCTCGCTCGCATTTTCCCCAACGGTTCCGGCCGATCCGGTTCGCCACCCGCCTCCGGAGAAGCCGACGTCAACGGCGGCTAAACAGTGTCACGGGGAGGCGAGAATACATGTGAGCCCGCCCGGAGACGGCGCGCACAATGAGGGCCGCCGCCGGGGCATGCTCCGGCGGCGGCAAGGACACCCTGGTGGCCTCCTTCCTCCGCTTCATCCTCCTCTTGCTTCTCCCTCTCACCGCTCTGTATGTCCTCTACGCCCTGCACGCCATTCTGTCCTCCTCATGCCCGCCTGAACACGATCGCATCATGGCCGCCGCCTTCGTCTCACACGTCACCACCCACAATCATACATCATCGACGCCGCCGCCTCCCGCCATGGTCACGGTATCGACGCCGAGGACGCCGCCTCCACTGGCCATTGTCACGGTGCCGACAGCAAGGACGCCGCCGACATCCGCCACGGTCACGGCGGTGACGACGGCGAGGATGCCTCCACCACCCGCTACGGTCACGGCGATGACGACGGCGAGGATGCCAACACCACCCGCCACGGTCACGGTGACGACGGAGAGGATGCCACCACCACCCGCCACGGTCACGGTGACGACGGCGAGGATGCCACCATCACCCGCTGCGGTCACGGTGGTGTCGACGGCGAGGCTGCCACCACGACCCGCGACGGTCACGTTGGTGTCGACAGCAAGTACGCCACCACCATCACCACCTGCCACGGTGACGGTGTCGACGACGCCGACGACGCTGCAGCACGTGGTGTTCGGCATCGCGGCGTCGGCGCGCATGTGGGAGAAGCGGAAGGAGTACATTAAGATCTGGTGGCGCCCTAACTCAGGCATGCGGGGGTTCGTGTGGCTGGACCGAGGGGTGCGGGGGTCGAGGGTGCCGGATGGGCTGCCGGCCATCAAGATATCCTCTGACACCTCCGGCTTCCCCTACACGCACCGGCGCGGCCACCGCTCTGCCATCCGCATTTCCCGCATCGTCTCCGAGACCTTCCGCCTTGGGCTCCCAGGAGTGCGCTGGTTCGTCATGGGCGACGACGACACGGTCTTCCTCCCGGACAACCTCCTCGCCGTCCTCGGGAGGCTCGACCATCGGCAGCCATACTACATCGGCTCCCCCTCCGAGAGCCACCTCCAAAACATCTTCTTCTCATACGGGATGGCGTTCGGCGGCGGCGGCTTCGCCATCAGCCAGCCTCTGGCGGCGAGGCTGGAGCGGATGCAGGACGCCTGCATCCGCCGGTACCCGTGGCTGTACGGCAGCGACGACCGGATCCAGGCGTGCATGGCGGAGCTGGGCGTGCCGCTCACGAGGCACCCGGGGTTCCACCAGTACGACGTGTACGGTGACCTCCTGGGCCTCCTCGCCGCCCACCCGGTGGCGCCGCTGGTGTCGCTGCACCACCTCGACGTAGTGCGGCCTCTCTTCCCCAACGTGCGTTCGCGCCCGGCGGCTCTGCGGAGGCTGTTCGACGGGCCGGTGATGCTGGACTCGGCGGGGGTGATGCAGCAGTCGATATGCTACGACGCGGCGAACCGGTGGACGGTGTCGGTGGCGTGGGGGTTCGTGGTGACGGTGACGAGGGGCGTGATGCCGGCGCGGGAGATGGAGATGCCGGCGCGGACGTTCCTGAACTGGTACCGGCGCGCGGACTACAAGGCGCACGCGTTCAACACTCGGCCCCTGGCGCGCAACCAGTGCGAGAGGCCCGCGCTCTACTACCTGGCGTCGGCGCGGCGCACGGTGGTGCGCACCGGGGAGACCACCGTGACGAGGTACCAGCGGTGGCGCCACCGCAACGACGTACGGCCGCCTTGCCAGTGGAGGATCCCCGACCCGGACGCGCTGCTGGACAGCGTCATCGTGCTCAAGAAGCCTGACCCGGGGTTATGGGACCGGGTAAGTAACCCTCGATCTGCCATTTTTACTAGCATATATATCGATAGGATTGGGGCATTGTTGGTAGCCATACTGACTGGTGATCGATATGAACTTGCAGTCGCCGATGAGGAATTGCTGCCGGGTGCTGTCCTCTCCGAGAAAAGAAGGGGGCGGGAACAAGACGATGACCATAGATGTGGGTGTATGCAAGGACTGGGTGTACAGTCAAGTATAGTTCATTCATTCGATCGATCGTTAACTCAAATAGGCAGACATGCATAGGTGATCAAAGTTTCTTTTCTTTTTCTCCTGCATTCGCACACCTGTAAGATACAATCGTAGTGACACTAGGATGCCTAGTAACAGCACACTGTGGGCGTTAATCAGAGGAACTCTGTTACTGCTGCGTTGTGTTTTGGACATTGTACCCATTCAGCTCTGAACTTGACCCTGCATTGACAGAGATATCAATGGTTCCATGTAGTAACAAATTTGCAGATAAAGTGTGCGAGGACGAACACTGACAGGAAACTTACAGTGGGTTACAGGATCTTCATGCACTTAGAGGAAAGATGGAGATAACAAGAGATCAGAGATAAGCCATGGTCATTCCATTGCTTCCGTAAGCAGAAGCACAGGCTATCTGGAACCATGTTGCTCTTATCTCTGAAGTTTTTCTTATGCGTGAGCGTGGAAACAATGACCGTCGCAGCTCAACTGCAACACAAACACGCTCGGCCCAGCCACGCCCCCA
>NC_057811.1:362523458-362565801 GCF_018294505.1 Triticum aestivum | reverse complement strand
AGCGCGTTGGGGGGCTCTTGGGGGCGTCGGTGGGAGTTTCGGCGAATCGTGCTCTCCACATGTCCTTTTTCTTGGCCCACTTAATCATTTCCTTCACAAACTTTTGGTTGGGGTGAGGTGTGGCTGGGAAGATGCCCTCCTCATGCACTCCTATTTATTTCGATCGGATCAAGCATTTGGCCCCTCAAGACACCAATTTTTTTTGGTTCGGTGGTATTCTTGGGGCTCCAACGGTTGAAGATGTTCTGAAGGGACAACTATTTCGTTCGCTCCTCGAACCGTTCCAGAGACGCGATCCGGAGGCGACTTTCTTGCCTTCTTCAACACCGGAGACGTTGGGTCCCTATCTGCTGCTCTAGAGACAGGAGTGGGCGGGGACCCTGGCAGTTTCTCTCAGGTAGAGGTATAGAATAGGCATAGTTTGCTTTCATCAATGGTGAGGATGGTGCTTTGTCGAATTAATTTGCTTCTACTCTTCCTCCATCTCGGTGGCATTCTAATGGGCGGCACCAGGGAGCAGGTGGCTCGGTCTTCTTGCCTGTTTTCAGATCCGGTAAGATTTGTGTCTGATGGTCGGCGCACGACACTCTGCGAGGTAGCGTTGGTGTCGTCTGTTGCGGTTGTGTTTGGTGTCTTACAGTTGCAATGAGGTGTGTAAATGACAGCATGTAAATTTGAAATGAAGTGTGCGAAAACGAACACTGACAAAAAAACTTGATCAAAACTACCATAAAGCCAGTAGTTTTGTGCCCGATACTTGCCCGATTTGGCAATCCGGTGGTGTGCTGTACTTTATTTTATGGAATTGAATTCATGCTTGGATATGTAGCGTCGTGCAAATATCGTGTGAGAAGTGTTGTGTGCATAGCAGCTCTCAACAAAAAGTTATAGGGGCTGGACGAAAAGTTCGAAGCTCCCGAACATAATGAGCGCTCGATTGTTCGGCTCGTTTCAGTTCACGCTCATTAGTTAATGAACCAAGCTGAATAGTGTTTTTTGCTCATTAAGATTAACGAGCTTAACGAGTGAGCAAACGAGTTTCACGAGCTAACTCATTTAGCTCGCTAATTATCAAAAGTTTGACATGGGACCCCTAGTTCAAATCAGCCCACTAACAAAAGAGTTGCTAGTTAGCCCAGCCTAGGGGCCTAGCATCCCAGCCCACTTCGACACTTCTCCTAGACCTAGGAGCAAGCCGACAGGAGACCCTAGATTCAACCAGGAGCCAGCCGCCAGGAACCAAACATCCTTCTTTAATTTATGTAGTTGTGAAATTTTTATGGGATCATGGGATTCTTCTATGTTGTTTATTACCTTAAAGCCCTTGTTTAATTTATTTTATTGTGAATTTTCCATTGGAGCATGGAATTCTTTTGTGTTGTTTATTACCTTAACGAGCACTCGTGAATAATCACGAGCATAACGAGTCCATAACAAACCAAGCTGAACAAAGGTTTTAGCTCGTTAATGTTAACGAGCTTAATGATAATGAGCTTAACGATAATGAGCTTAATGATAACGAGCCGAACGAGCTGAGCAGCTCGGTAATCCAGACTGGCATAATATGCGTTGGCGACTAAACCAAATATGACATAGCCATAGAATATACCGACACGTGGCCACCACCAGAACGGTTCGAGCATAGAGTTAAAAAGGAAATGGAAAGAACCAAGAGAAATGCTCCATTTTGGTAACATGGCTGGCTGGGAACAACGATGACCACTCTCTAGAGCGTCCGACGGATTGCAACAGGAGGTGTTAGATTCCTCAAATCTTATGGTCACTGCTGTACACAGCAAAATTGACCGGAACGCAGCTAAAATAAGAGCAGATCTAGTACTAGTAGTAGATATCTGTCATGAGGGGAACCTAAATGCAGAATTTGGGGATCAAAAGCGACGTTTGCCCAATAATAACAAACGGCCCCGCAACTTCAGACGTGGACACTGCCAGGTAGCATAAACAAATCAACTCAAGTGGAAAATTCAACAGCAACGGCCGTTTTAGCCTATATGTCGATACCAATTTCGGACAGCGCGCAGGAGTCACGCAAGGCGGCTTCTGCTTATGGTGTTGATCGGCAAGCTGTTCACTAAAATGGCTCAACAACCACTCTTCGGAATATGACCGAAGGCATGCTGTTTTTTTTCTTGGAGAATCATAGAGTACAACATACATGTATACGCGCCCGCAGCACATAGTGAAGGCCGAAGTCGCGGAGCTTCAAAATTGATGAATTCATCAAGTGCGTGTTGCTGTCAACGGAAACGTCCCTCCAGCTGAAAGAATGTTTGTCTTGTTGAGACACACAAGGCGTCATTTTGTTGTACATGGTGAGATCCAATAAGGGATAGGTAAAAAGGAGACATGGATCAAGCCGATGGGAATGCCCACTCGTAAGTCTATTAACACCGAGCTACAGATTGAAGAGAAGATCGTGCAAATTGGTAGCTAGATGCTCAAGAAACTGCTTTGGGGAGAGGATGTGTTTGAGATCCAAAGTAGGAGACTGCAAGCCAACGACTACTGTCATGTACCAATAGCCAAGTGACAACTCACATAACACATACCTTATATATAGCTAGTCAACGACCTAGTCTTCGGGTGAATAGCGTCGTGACGCAACGTGGGGCCTCCTAACAGGTTATCGGGTCCTCATCTTCCTCCTCTATACCCTGGGCTTCAGTTAGGGTGCTAACACTCCTCCTTCCTTGGGCACTAGCTTGTCCCCAAGCTGGCGCGCGCGATAAGCGTTGCTGAAGTTCCTAAAGGTCTTCCCATGTCACCAATGACTAAGGTTGGTTAGACCACTGAATTAGCCCTTGAGGTATGGTTGTAGAACCTTGCTGGCGCAGATGACGCTACAACACCGAATTGGAACTGCAAATTGAGAACCGGTAGGAGGATGGTCTGGTTGTACCTGACAGTTTTCCCCAGCGCTTGCTTCGGCTGCAAGACATGCAACATCAGGTGGATGCGGCTATGTTAAGGAAGACGCAGGTGATATGCCGAAGCACCCACTCGTTCTTGCACTTCAAATGGTCCATAAAATTTGAACAAGAGCTTGTGGTGTGTGCGCGACGCCACATAAGACTAAATATAATGCTGAAGTTTGAGGAAAGCGAAATCACCCACTTTGAACACGCGGTCAGAGTGCTTCTTATCAGCTTGGTGCTTCATGCGAGCACGAACAAGCTCTGGATGTAGTTGCAACGGACAAAGAACCAAGGCATGACCTTGAACCCAAGAATCCAGATTAGACACTTCACATGAATCTGAAGCGAAACACCACAATACTTCTAGGATGACCGTAGAGAACCTCAAACAAGGTCTTGCCTTCCATAGCAAAGTGTAGACTGCTATTATACCAATACTCCACTAGTGACAATCATTGCGCCCGCCTCTAGGCACTGTTTGACGCGCTGTGATTGCCCATAGTTTGTAGGTGGTATGAAGAGCTCCTGTAAAGTTTAACACTAGTCTAAGGTACCATTTCACGCCAAAACTAGCTAGTGAAAATGCAATCTCTTTCAGTTACAATTGATCCATGAAAGCATTCACCACTGTTGAAACTGTGAATGGATGTTGCAACCCGCTCGTCCACTTCCTTCTGCAAAGAACCAATGTACCCAACATTGATATCTCTGGGACATTGAATAAGAATTATCATAAGAACCTCAAATTTTAATCCATCAACAAAACGAGTAGTGTAATGCAACATATTAGGATTTGGCTCATAACCAGTGAGCTGGTCCATCAGTTGAGAGACTCGAGAGATGTAATCCTCTATTGCACTCGTCTGTTTGCACTTGTAGAGCTTGTGAGTCAATGGTTGGTGTTGGTTACAACCAAATCTATGAACTATAACCATGTAAAACGCTCGCCAAGTAGAACACATGTAGGATCAATAAGTATGTCTAGGGGGTGAATAGACTATTAAGCTCAAGAATGGACTCATTTCCTAAGTTATAATTTCTTGGCAAATATTAATCTTTTGTAGCACTCTATAAAGCATCCTACACATGGAAATCTAGAGTCATAGGCAACGGAATGTAAATACATGCAAGTGCAAAGTAAAGGAGTAGTATTGAGAGAATCGCAAACACGGTATGCTCGACGAAGATTTTTCCCGCGGTTCATATAGTTGGCGCTATCGTACATCCACGTTGATGGAGGCTTCAATCCAGGAAGGATCCACGATCACAAAGGATTCTAGTTGCGACATTCCACGAAGGACACTCACCCACAAAAGGGTACACTTAGGAGCAATCAACCTATTCCACCATGGCTTACGCCCACGAAGGACTAGCCTCACTAGGGTAGATCTTCATGAAGTACGCGATCTCGAGGCCCCTATAAACTTTTTGGCTTCTTCAAAAACTTGAAGACACCCAAGCACACCTAACTGATCTAGGAGGCGCACACCGTCCAAACATAACAAGATAAGGTTGCTTGACAATGAGTCCATTGCTCTTGTTGAAAGTGCATTATATCGACTAGAGGGGGGGTGAATAGGCGATTTTTACAAATTCGTCACCGAGGAATTGCAAGCTGAGGAAATTCCTAAGCAACAAACTACTAGCAGCGGAATAAGTACTCAGATGCATGCATAATAGAATAGAAGCACAGTCATCATGACGAAATGAAAACAAGCTCAGATTACAAGTAGCGTGTAAACAGGATAAGCAGGCTGAAGACAAACTGACTGAAGAAATAGGATTGAGGAAATTGAGAAAGTCTTCAGTCAAAGTCTTCAAAAAGTAACGATCAAGTACAATAGCATATGAATGAGGAAATGAAAGGGTTGAAGAAATAGAACCACTGGCTTGGTGAAGACATATTTGGTAGACCAGTTCCAACTGCTGTGACAGTTCTATGTTTGGTTGGAGCGGCTAGGTATTTAAACTTGAGGACACACAGTCCTCACCGTATTCTCCTTGAGCTAAGATCACACAGACCTCGCCCAAATCACTCGTGGTAAGTCTTCAGGTGACTTCCAAACCTTCACAGACTCGGTCACTCAGCGATCCAAAATTTCCTCTTGGATGCTCTAGACCATGACGCCTAACCGTCTGGATGATGCACAGTCCTCAAAGGTAACAAGCGTCGGTTCCACACTGGAACAATCTCTTCAGTGATGCTCAATCACTTTGGGTTTGTAGGTGTTTGGGTTTGGGTTTTCCTCACTTGATGATTTTCGCTCAAAGTCCTCGAAGGATGGGATGCTCTCAATGACAAGTGTCGGTTTCTCTCGGAGCAGCCAACCAACTAGTGGCTGTAGGGGGTGGCTATTTATAGCCTAGGGAGCAGCCCGACATGATAAGACATAAATGCCCTTCAATGATATGACCGTTAGGTGGGTAGATATTTTGGGACAGCTGGCGCATAGCACAGCAACAGTCGGATATTTGAGTATCAAATTCCTCAGGGCTATCATGTTCCTCACTTGTAGGCAATCCGCACTGGCGAATTCCTAACTCCTCATTCAGAACAAATTCCTCAGAGAGCAGAAGAACTTCGTCTCTGTCACTGAAGAAATTGACTGAACTGTATGAGATTTCCAATAGCTTCACTCAAAAGGATTCGGTAGGGTAGGATTTTGAGATGAGCATCACTTGGAAACTTTCCCTTAGTTTTACCTCGGCCCCCTTTAACAGTACGGTGTTTCTTATGACTCAAGAAAGAGAAAATGAAACTACGGAAAAAAAATCTTCACGCTTCATAATCCTCGCATGAATATTAAGTCTTCACGGTCACACCAATTTCTTCACTTTCAAAGTCTTCAAGAAAACCAAAGTCTTCAACTCAAGACATTCATTATTAGGGGTCGACTTTCATCGTAAATATCAAACTCCTCATAGACTTATAGACATGTGTACACTCACAAACTCATTAGTCTCTTAACCTATAAGTCTTCAATACACCAAAATCACTAAGGGGCACTAGATGCACTAACAATCTCCCCCTTTTTGGTGATTGATGATAATATAGGTTAAGTTTTCAACGGGGATAAACATATGAAGTGTAAATATTGATATTGAGGAATTTGATTGCAAGATATAGAAGAACTCCCCCTGAAGATGTGCATATCTGAGGAATTTGCTTTGAATAGCAAATGCACACTGTAGGGTAGAATCATGGAGATCTCCCCCTATATCTTGTAATTCATACACGCATTTAACATATAATATGAGGAATTTGAAATGCATGATGAAATATGGTGTCTGGTGAAATTCAGCATGCGTGCATTAACGTACTTGAGGAAATAGCATGCAGAAAACAGAGCAAAAGTATCAGACCACCATAGGACTTAAGTTTACAACTTGATCAACAAACACTTCAGAAGAGCGAGAGTTGCAACTTATCAAGAAAACGCCCATATAAGAGACCCGCTTGAAGACTAACTCAATTTCTCCACCTTTGTCATCGAATGACCAAAAGGGACGAAAAATGAGGACTAACGCCCCTAAAGAATATCATCACGAAGTCGATGGAGGAGCGCCAGTGTTGTTGGGGTCGTCCGTTGGAATAGGGCCTGCCGCGGTGTCGTTCAAATCTTCAGCTTCATCCGTCTCGCATGATGAAGAATATGAACTTGCAACCAGCTGAGGAACTTTGACCTTCTTGAATTTCTTCGAAGGTGGCTGTGACCAGTCAAAGTCCTGTTTGAAGTCCATCTCCTTGAGTTCTTCAGCACTGTATAAGTTGGACAGAATAGCCCAAGTGCGGTCAAAGACTTCATGCAAGTAGTAGTGGTTCTTCTTCACAGTGTTCTGAGTGACTGTCATGTTCTGAAGAATAGCACCAAACTGACGCTTGACCCACTTGTGATTTCTATCCACTTTTCGATGTAGGCTGAGGAGAAGCTCACGGTCAGTCATCACACGCGGAGCAGTGGCTTGAGGATATTGCTTTGAAGCATTTGCGGCAGTGTCATGCGTGGCAGAGTCATCATTGGTGGAATAGGAAGTAGCTTTGCGAAACTGTCCATCCAATGTACGAGTGCCTTCATCTATAACAGCAGCCTTGCCCTTCTCATCAGCTGAGGAAATCGTCCTTTTGAGGACTTCAATCGGGGGCAAATAGCTGAGATGATTTTGAAAATCAGCCTTGTAATGAATTGAAGACCTTGATCTAATGAATCTCATGATCCAGGGAGCGTAAGGCTTCAACTCAAAAGGTGACAAAGCGGCATTGGCCAAAGTCCTCTTGAAGAAATCATGTTAGTTGATAGGAATACCATGGCTGATATTGAACAACAGATTCTTCATTATGCCAACAACCTCTTCTTCATCAGAGTTGTGACCCTTGATCGGACTAAGGGTTTTGGTCAAAATGCGGTATATTGCCCTTGGCACATAAAGCAATTCCTTGACAAGGAATGTGGTCCTTGGAGCTTGGCCAGGCTTCAATGGCTTCATAAACACTTGCATCAGATGATTTGAGAGTTCAGGTTCAGCATAGATGAGTCTTGCACCTTCAGTGGGAGGACTGACTGGGACGACGTGAAGCAATTCAGAGGCCGGAGCTTTGTAGTGAGTGCTTTCGGTCATCCAGTCAAGCACCCATGAAATGACATCGTCAACATTTCCAGTGATGTGCAGCATGGCGAAGAATTGAAGAATGAGTTCTTCGTTCCAATCGCAGATGTTGGTGCAGAGCTTGAGCAGCCCAGCGTCATGAAGAACACTGAGGACTGGGGTGAAGCACGGTAAAGACTCCATATCCACATGAGAAGTTTCTCATGGTCAAAGATCTTTTCCATATCAAACAGCAGCGAGGAATAGAAATTCATCTGGCTGGCAGTCCAAAAACGCTTGTGACAAAGTCGAGCAGGGTCATATGGATTGTAGTCAGAGAAGAAATGATGCTCAGCAAAGAAGTCATTAGCCTTGAACTTCTGCTTCTTTGTGTCTAGAGGCAATAATAAAGTTATTATTTATTTCCTTATATCATGATAAATGTTTATTATTCATGCTAGAATTGTATTAACCGGAAACATAATACGTGTGTGAGTACATAGACAAACAGAGTGTCACTAGTATGCCTCTACTTGACTAGCTTGTTGATCAAAGATGGTTATGTTTCCTAGCCATAGACATGAGTTGTCATTTGATTAACGGGATCACATCATTAGGAGAATGATGTGATTGACTTGACCCATTCCGTTAGCTTAGCACTTGATCGTTTAGTATTCTGCTATTGCTTTCTTCATGACTTATACAAGTTCCTATGACTATGAGATTATGCAACTCCCGTTTACCGGAGGAACACTTTGTGTGCTACCAAACGTCACTACGTAACTGGGTGATTATAAAGGTGCTCTACAGGTGTCTCCAAAGGTACTTGTTGGGTTGGCGTACTTTGAGATTAGGATTTGTCACTCCGATTGTCGGAGAGGTATCTCTGGGCCCAGTCGGTAATGCACATCACTATAAGCCTTGCAAGCATTGCAACTAATGAGTTAGTTGCAGGATGATGTATTACGGAACGAGTAAAGAGACTTGCCGGTAACGAGATTGAACTAGGTATTGAGATACCGACGATCAAATCTCGGGCAAGTAACATACCGATGACAAAGGGAACAACGTATGTTGTTATGCGGTTTGACCGATAAAGATCTTCGTAGAATATGTAGGAGCCAATATGAGCATCCAGGTTCCGCTATTGGTTATTGACCAGAGACGTGTCTCGGTCATGTCTACATAGTTCTCGAACCCGTAGGGTCCGCACGCTTAAAGTTCGATGACAGTTATATTATGAGTTTATGTGTTTTGATGTACCGAAGGTAGTTCGGAGTCCCGGATGTGATCACAGACATGACGAGGAGTCTCGAAATGGTCGGGACGTAAAGATCGATATATTGGACGACTATGTTCGGACACCGGAATGGTTTCGGGGAGTTTCGGGCATATACCGGAGTACCGGGGGGTTACTGGAACCCCCCGGGGAGACTAATGGGCCTATTGGGCCCTAGTGGTGAAGAGGAGGGGCGGCCAAGGGCAGCCGCGTGCCCCCTCCCCCCCTGTCCGAATTGGACAAGGAGTGGGGCGGGGGCGGCGCCCCCCTTTCCTTTCCCCCTCTCTCTCCTTCCCTCTCCTCTCCTACTCCCACTTGGAAGGGGGGAGTCCTACTCCTGGTGGGAGTAGGACTCCTCATGGGGCGCGCCTAGGGTGGCCGGCCCCCTCCCCCTCCTCCACTCCTTTATATACGGGGAGGGAGGCACCCCTTGGAGACACAACAATTGATCTCTTGGATCTCTTAGCCGTGTGCGGTGCCCCCTCCACCATAATCCACCTCGATAATATCTTAGCAGTGCTTAGGCGAAGCCTTGCGTCGGTAGCAATATAATCATCGTCACCACGCCGTCGTGCTGACGGAACTCTCCCTCAAAGCTCAGCTCGATCGGAGTTCGAGGGACGTCATCGAGTTGAACATGTGCAGAACTCGGAGGTACCGTGCTTTCGGTACTTGATCGTTCGGATCGTGAAGACGTACGACTACATCAACCGCGTTGTGCTAACGCTTCCGCTTTCGGTCTACAAGGGTACGTGGACACACTCTCCCCTCTCGTTGCTATGCATCACCATGATCTTGCGTGTGCGTAGGAATTTTTTTGAAATTACTACGTTCCCCAACAGTGGCATCCGAGCCAGGTTTTATGCGTTGATGTTATTTGCACGAGTAGAACACAAGTGAGTTGTGGGCGATACAAGTCATACTGCTTACCAGCATGTCATACTTTGGTTCGGCGGTATTGTTTGATGAAGCGGCCTGGACTGACATTACGCGTACGCTTACGCGAGACTGGTTCTACCGACGTGCTTTGCACACAGGTGGCTGGCGCGTGTCAGTTTCTCCAACTTTAGTTGAACTAAGTGTGGCTACGCCCGGTCCTTGAGAAGTTTAAAACATCACTAACTTGAAGAACTATCGTTGTGGTTTTGATGCGTAGGTAAGAACGGTTCTTGCTCAGCCCGTAGCAGCCACGTAAAACTTGCAACAACAAAGTAGAGGACGTCTAACTTGTTTTTCCAGGGCATGTTGTGATGTGATATGGTCAAGGCATGATGCTATATTTTATTGTATGAGATGATCATGTTTTATAACCGAGTTATCGGCAACTGGCAGGAGCCATATGGTTGTCGCTTTATTGTATGCAATGCAATCGCCCTGTAATTGCTTTACTTTATCACTAAGCGGTAGCAATAGTCGTAGAAGCAATAGTTGGCGAGACGACAACGATGCTACGATGGAGATCAAGGTGTCGCGCCGGTGACGATGGTGATCATGACGGTGCTTCGGAGATGGAGATCACAAGCACAAGATGATGATGGCCATATGATATCACTTATATTGATTGCATGTGATGATTATCTTTTATGCATCTTATTTTGCTTTGATTGACGGTAGCATTATAAGATGATCTCTCACTAAATTTCAAGATAAAAGTGTTCTCCCTGAGTATGCACCGTTGCCAAAGTTCCTCGTGCCGAGACACCACGTGATGATCGGGTGTGATAAGGTCTACGTTCATCTACAACGGGTGCAAGCCAGTTTTGCACACGCAGAATACTCAAGTTAAACTTGACGAGCCTAGCATATGGAGATATGGCCTTGGAACACTGAGACCGAAAGGTCGAGCGTGAATCATATAGTAGATATGATCAACATAGTGATGTTCACCATTGAAAACTACTCCATCTCACGTGATGATCGGACATGGTTTAGTTGATTTGGATCACGTGATCACTTAGATGATTAGAGGGATGTCTATCTAAGTGGGAGTTCTTAAGTAATATGATTAATTGAACATAAATTTATCATGAACTTAGTACCTGATAGTATTTTGCTTGTCTATGTTGATTGTAGATAGATGGCCTGTGCTGTTGTTCCGTCGAATTTTAATGCGTTCCTTGAGAAAGCAAAGTTGAAAGATGATGGTAGCAATTACACGGACTGGGTCCGTAACTTGAGGATTATCCTCATTGCTGCACAGAAGAATTACGTCCTGGAAGCACCGCTAGGTGTCAAACCTGCTGCAGGAGCAACACCAGATGTTATGAACGTCTGGCAGAGCAAAGCTGATGACTACTCGATAGTTCAGTGTGCCATGCTTTACGGCTTAGAACCGGGACTTCAACGACGTTTTGAACGTCATGGAGCATATGAGATGTTCCAGGAGTTGAAGTTAATATTTCAAGCAAATGCCCGGATTGAGAGATATGAAGTCTCCAATAAGTTCTACAGATGCAAGATGGAGGAGAATAGTTCTGTCAGTGAGCATATACTCAGAATGTCTGGGTATAACAATCACTTGATTCAACTGGGAGTTAATCTTCCGGATGATAGCGTCATTGACAGAATTCTTCAATCACTGCCACCAAGCTACAAGAGCTTCGTGATGAACTATAACATGCAAGGGATGGATAAGACAATTACCGAGCTCTTCGAAGTGCTAAAGGCTGCGGAGGTAGAAATCAAGAAGGAGCATCAAGTGTTGATGGTCAATAAGACCACCAGTTTCAAGAAAAAAGGGCAAAGGGAAGAAGAAGGGGAACTTCAAGAAGAACAACAAACAAGTTGCTGCTCAAGAGAAGAAACCCAAGTCTGGACCTAAGCCTGAGACTGAGTGCTTCTACTGCAAGCAGACTGGTCACTTGAAGCGGAACTGCCCCAAGTATTTGGCGGATAAGAAGGATGGCAAGGTGAACAAAGGTATATGTGATATACATGTTATTGATGTGTACCTTACCAGAGCTCGCAGTAGCACCTGGGTATTTGATACTGGTTCTGTTGCTAATATTTGCAACTCGAAACAGGGACTACAGATTAAGCGAAGACTGGCTAAGGACAAGGTGACGATGCGCGTGGGAAATGGTTCCAAAGTCGATGTGATTGCCGTCGGCACGCTACCTCTACATCTACCTTCGGGATTAGTTTTAGACCTAAATAATTGTTATTTGGTGCCAGCGTTGAGCATGAACATTATATCTGGATCTTGTTTTATGCGAGACAGTTATTCATTTAAATCTGAGAATAATGGTTGTTCTATTTATATGAGTAATATCTTTTATGGTCATGCACCCTTGAAGAGTGGTCTATTTTTGTTAAATCTCGATAGTAGTGATACACTTTTCATAATGTTGAAGCCAAAAGATGAAGAGTTGATAATGATAGTGCAACTTATTTGTGGCACTGCCGTTTGGGTCATATTGGTGTAAAGCGCATGAAGAAACTCCATACCGATGGACTTTTGGAATCACTTGGTACTTGCGAACCATGCCTCATGGGCAAGATGACTAAAACGCCGTTCTCCGGAACTATGGAGCGAGCAACTAATTTGTTGGAAATCATACATACTGATGTATGTGGTCCAATGAATGTTGAGGCTCGCGGCAGGTATCGTTATTTTCTCACCTTCACAGATGATTTATGCAGATATGGGTATATCTACTTAATGAAACATAAGTCTGAAACATTTGAAAAGTTCAAAGAATTTCAGAGTGAAGTCGAAAATCATCGTAACAAGAAAATAAAGTTTCTACGATCTGATCGTGGAGGAGAATATTTGAGTTACGAGTTTGGTCTACATTTGAAACAATGCGGAATAGTTTCGCAACTCACGCCACCCGGAACACCACAGCGTAATGGTGTGTCCGAACGTCGTAATCGTACTTTACTAGATATGGTGCGATCTATGATGTCTCTTACTGATTTACCGCTATCGTTTTGGGGTTATGCTTTAGAGACGGCCGCATTCACATTAAATAGGGCACCATCAAAATCCGTTGAGACGACGCCTTATGAACTGTGGTTTGGCAAGAAACCAAAGTTGTCGTTTCTTAAAGTTTGGGGCTGCAATGCTTATGTGAAAAAGCTTCAACCTGATAAGCTCGAACCCAAATCGGAGAAATGTGTCTTCATAGGATACCCAAAGGAAACCGTTGGGTACACCTTCTATCACAAATCCGAAGGCAAGACATTCGTTGCTAAGAATGGATCCTTTCTAGAGAAGGAGTTTCTCTCGAAAGAAGTGAGTGGGAGGAAAGTAGAACTTGATGAGGTAACTGTACCTGCTCCCTTATTGGAAAGTAGTTCATCACAAAAACCGGTTCCTGTGACGTCTATACCAATTAGTGAGGAAGTTAATGATGATGATCATGAAACTTCATATCAAGTTGCTACTGAACCTCATAGGTCAACCAGAGTAAGATCCGCACCAGAGTGGTACGGTAATCCTGTTCTGGAGGTTATGTTACTAGACCATGACGAACCTACGAACTATGAAGAAGCGATGGTGAGCCCAGATTCCGCAAAATTGCTTGAGGCCATGAAATCTGAGATGGGATCCATGTATGAGAACAAAGTATGGACTTTGGTTGACTTGCCCGATGATCGGCAAGCCATCGAGAATAAATGGATCTTCAAGAAGAAGACTGACGCTGACGGTAATGTTACTGTCTATAAAGCTCGACTTGTTGCAAAAGGTTTTCGACAAGTTCAAGGGATTGACTAAGATGAGACCTTCTCACCCGTAGCGATGCTTAAGTCTGTCCGAATCATGTTAGCAATTGCCGCATTTTATGATTATGAAATTTCGCAAATGGATGTCAAAACTGCATTCCTGCATGGATTTCTGGAAGAAAAGTTGTATATGATGCAACCGGAAGGTTTTGTCGATCTAAAGGGAGCTAACAAAGTGTGCAAGCTCCAGCGATCCATTTATGGACTGGTGCAAGCCTCTCGGAGTTGGAATAAACATTTTGATAGTGTGATCAAAGCATATGGTTTTATACAGACTTTTGGAGAGGCCTGTATTTACAAGAAAGTGAGTGGAAGCTCTGTAGCATTTCTGATATTATATGTGGATGACATATTGTTGATTGGAAATGATATTGAATTTCTGGATAGCATAAAGGGATATTTGAATAAGAGTTTTTCAATGAAGGACCTCGGTGAAGCTGCTTATATATTGGGCATCAAGATCTATAGAGATAGATCAAGACACTTAATTGGACTTTCACAAAGCACATACCTTGACAAAGTTTTGAAGAAGTTCAAAATGGATCAAGCAAAGAAAGGGTTCTTGCCTGTGTTACAAGGTGTGAAGTTGAGTAAGACTCAATGCCCGACCACTGCAGAAGATAGAGAGAAAATGAAAGATTTTCCCTATGCTTCAGCCATAGGCTCTATCATGTATGCAATGCTGTGTACCAAACCTGATGTGTGCCTTGCTATTAGTCTAGCAGGGAGGTACCAAAGTAATCCAGGAGTGGATCACTGGACATCGGTCAAGAACATCCTGAAATACCTGAAGAGGACTAAGGATATGTTTCTCGTTTATGGAGGTGACAAAGAGCTCGTCGTAAATGGTTACGTCGATGCAAGCTTTGACACTGATCCGGACGATTCTAAATCGCAAACCGGATACGTGTTTATATTGAACGGTGGAGCTGTCAGTTGGAGCAGTTCTAAACAGAGCGTCGTGGCGGGATCTACGTGTGAAGCAGAGTACATTGCTGCTTCGGAAGCAGCAAATGAAGGAGTCTGGATGAAGGAGTTCATATCCGATCTAGGTGTCATACCTAGTGTATCGGGTCCAATGAAAATCTTTTGTGACAATACTGGTGCAATTGCCTTGGCAAAGGAATCCAGATTTCACAAGAGAACCAAGCACATCAAGAGACGCTTCAACTCCATCCGGGATCAAGTCCAGGTGGGAGACATAGAGATTTTCAAGATACATACGGATCTGAATGTTGTAGACCCGTTGACTAAGCCTCTTCCACGAGCAAAACATGATCAGCACCAAGGCTCCATGGGTGTTAGAATCATTACTATGTAATCAAGATTATTGACTCTAGTGCAAGTGGGAGACTGAAGGAAATATGCCCTAGAGGCAATAATAAAGTTATTATTTATTTCCTTATATCATGATAAATGTTTATTATTCATGCTAGAATTGTATTAACCGGAAACATAATACTTGTGTGAATACATAGACAAACAGCGTGTCACTAGTATGCCTCTACTTGACTAGCTTGTTCATCAAAGATGGTTATGTTTCCTAGCCATAGACATGAGTTGTCATTTGATTAACGGGATCACATCATTAGGAGAATGATGTGATTGACTTGACCCATTCCGTTAGCTTAGCACTTGATCGTTTAGTATTCTGCTATTGCTTTCTTCATGACTTATACAAGTTCCTATGACTATGAGATTATGCAACTCCCGTTTATCGGAGGAACACTTTGTGTGCTACCAAATGTCACAACGTAACTGGGTGATTATAAAGGTGCTCTACAGGTGTCTCCAAAGGTACTTGTTGGGTTGGCGTATTTTGAGATTAGGATTTGTCACTCCGATTGTCGGAGAGGTATCTCTGTGCCCACTCGATAATGCACATCACTATAAGCCTTGCAAGCATTGCAACTAATGAGTTAGTTGCGGGATGATGTATTACGGAACGAGTAAAGAGACTTGCCGGTAACGAGATTGAACTAGGTATTGAGATACCGACGATCAAATCTCGGGCAAGTAACATACCAATGACAAAGGGAACAACGTATGTTGTTATGCGGTTTGACCGATAAAGATCTTCGTAGAATATGTAGGAGCCAATATGAGCATCCAGGTTCCGCTATTGGTTATTGACCAGAGACGTGTCTCGGTCATGTCTACATAGTTCTCGAACCCGTAGGGTCCGCACGCTTAAAGTTCGATGACGGTTATATTACAAGTTTATGTGTTTTGATGTACCGAAGGTAGTTAGGAGTCCCGGATGTGATCACAGACATGACGAGGAGTCTCGAAATGGTCGAGACGTAAAGATCGATATATTGGACGACTATGTTCGGACACCGGAATGGTTTCGGGGAGTTTCGGGCAAATACCGGAGTACCGGGGGGCTACCAGAACCCCCCGGGGAGACTAATGGGCCTATTGGGCCCTAGTGGAGAAGAGGAGGGGCGGCCAAGGGCAGCCGCGCGCCCCCTTCCCCCAGTCCGAATTGGAGAAGGAGGGGGGGAGGCGCCCCCCTTTCCTTTCCCTCTCTCTCCTTCCCTCTCCTCTCCTACTCCCACTTGGAAGGGGGGAGGACTCCTCATGGGGCGCGCCTAGGGTGGCCGGCCCCCTCCCCCTCCTCCACTCCTTTATATACGGGGAGGGAGGCACCCCTTGGAGACACAACAATTGATCTCTTGGATCTCTTAGCCGTGTGCGGTGCCCCCCTCCACCATAATCCACCTCAATAATATCGGAGCAGTGCTTAGGCGAAGCCCTGTGTCGGTAGCAACATCATCATCGTCACCACGCCGTCGTGCTGCTGGAACTCTCCCTCAAAGCTCGGCTGGATCGGAGTTCGAGGGACGTCATCGAGTTGAACATGTGAAGAACTCAGAGGTGCCGTGTGTTCGGTACTTGATCGGTCGGATCGTGAAGACGTACGACTACATCAACCGCGTTGTGCTAATGCCTCCGCTATCGGTCTACGAGGGTACGTGGACACACTCTCCCCTCTCATTCTATGCATCACCATGATCTTGCGTGTGCGTAGGAATTTTTTTGAAATTACTATGTTCCCCAACACTAGCGGCCCTTTGTTGTCTGTCTCTGATGATTTCAGCTAGTTCTTCATCATCAGCTTCGTCTTCGCTAGACGGTACTTGAAAGGCGAGCTGCTTCTTATGAGGACTTGGCCTTGTGCCTCGCCCAGCAGTGGCCTTTTTCTTCAGCAACGTTGGGGCAGGTGTGGACTGAGGAGGAGATGAAGAACTTGCAGAAGCTCCTGAAGCAACAGATATTCCTGTGGTCCTTTGGCAAGAGGCACGATGCACAGGTGTCGAGGACTTTGCAGCAGCCGCTGAGGATTTTGCAGAGGGGGCTGGAGCTGCTTCTAAGGAAGTAGCTTGAGGAACAAGCCGTGAGGGCTTAGAGGAGCTTGGCCGTGAAGGCATTGCAGCTGAGGAACTTGGCTTGTGAGCAGGCTTCTTGGGCTTGCTAGCAGAGGCCTCAGCAGCGGCAGCAGCAGAATCATCATTGAATTTCTTCACTGCTTCTTTGGCCAGTTTGGCCAACTTAGCTTGCCGCTTTGCCCACTCCTTGGAAATTCCTCACCTCTTCTGATGCTAGAGGGATCAACAACTTGGCCTGGTGCCAATGTAGGTCTTGGGCATGGAGGGTGTACTGCGAATTTCTTCATGTACTTTTGAAATGATCTAGATGACGACTAGAGGGGGGGTGAATAGGAGTTTTAAAACTTTTACGGATTTGGCTTTATCCTAATGCGGAATTAAACTAATGGATAATTTTCAAGCACAAATCCTAAATATGCTAGGCTCAACTAAGTGCACCAACAACCTATGCTAAACAAGATAGGCACTTAAGCAAACTAGCAAGCACAAACTATATCACAAGATATGGAAATGAAGGAACAACTAAGCAATTCAACTAGCACAAGATATATCAATATGAGCAAGTATGAATTGCGGAAAGTAAAGGGTGTGGGTATGAGATAACCACAAGTGAGTTGGGGACGCGGATTTATCCCGAAGTTCATACTCGTGAGAGTGCTAATCTCCGTTAGAGCGGTGCCGAAGCGAAAGCTCCAGGGCGTCACCAAGTGACTCACCGTATTCTCCCTTTCGAGTCACCCCCAACGGATGAGCCTCGGTTCACTCGGGGTTGGTCTTGAAGGCGACCACCACACCTTTACAATCTTCTCCGAAGCACACCGAAACCACAGAAGCTTTCAGAGGAACTTGACCACCTAGGCCACTTCACACCCTTCCCCGGAGCACACCACAAAAGGAAGCTTCCGGAGTAACCTTGGCCACCTAGGCCTCTTCACAAACTTCTCAAAGATATCACCAAACCGTCTAGGAGGCGAAGCCTCCAAGAGTTATAAACTGACGGGCTCTCACTCGAACAAATCGATGCGGGGAGCTCAAACCAATGCAACAAATGCAATGCAAGGTCAAGCAACAAATGCAATGCAAGGTCAAGCAAAAAATGCTCAACTCACTCTCTCAATCTCACAAAATGCAACTCAAAAAAGTGGGAGATTGAAGAGAGGGGATGCAATGGAGGAAATCAACAAATGACTCCAAGATCCATCCACAAATCCCCCTTCACTTAGAGGGGAGATAGGGGGTTTGGGATAGGTGGTAAGAGGCCCAAAATGATGTTTAGAATGTGAATGAACAGCCCCACAACCAGAGGGAGGAAGGAGCCCTTAAATAGCCAAAACCCAAAACTAGCCGTTGGGGCTCAACGGGCAGTTCCTGGACACCCCGTGTCCACGGGGGTTTAGACCCCGTGCCCACGGGCTCCCGTGCGCATGTTACAAGCCCGTGCCCACGGGGTACCCAGGATAGCCTGCAGCAGCCACTAAAACATGCATAACTTTGGCATACGAACTCCAAATTCGATGATCTTGGGCTCGTTTTAGAGCTATGGAAAAGCCCAAGGTCCTCACAGAGAGAACCACCCAAGATCAACCAAAAAAAATGATGCAAATTATGCAAAGGTTTGAGCTCTCTTCGCCCGGAAGTCCCTCTTGATAGTACGACTATCAAACCTATAATCCGTTCTCCCTCCAAGCACCATGAGACCGAAAAAAACTAGAAAAACCTAGCTAAGGTATACCTTTGCCTTGCACATTCAACTTGAGCTTGGTGATGAACTTGATGCTTGCCTGAAGTTGGAATCTTTTTCTTGTCCACAATCACTTGGTGAACATACTCGAAATGCTTCCTCATATTGCAATGAGGGAAGCCTTAACTTAAGCCCATCTTCACATGCACATCATCATGATGTGGATCGCAAGCTTCAAATCATATAACCTCTGGCTTCTCATCTTGCACTCTCCTCAAACCCGATGACCATCACCACTTGATGTCATCCACACATAGGCTACTTGAAATCTCTCTTTTGATGCAAGCCCATGAGAAACACCAAACCCACATAGACATAGAAAGCACATAGCATGGGTTAGGTAGCAAAGCACAATTCACAATTACTTACCATACCACTAGATCACTTGATCCCACGTGGTACAAAGATTGCGCTTTGGGAGTTGACCATCAGATAATCTTCGAGCTTCATCTTGCTCAACCAACATCTTTACTTCATGTCCCATCTTGGTTTCTTGAAAGCCACAATAAACTCTTCATTTACCTTCATTGCTTCAAGAAAGAGATCACCAAACACTCTTTCATGACCATATCAAGTTTCACTATGAGTATCATATTGGTCATCATTTTCTCTCTAAAAACTCCATCATAATCTCGTGGGAGGCACAATGAATTCTTCACTCTAGTTGCTTGCCTCAAGACTTGATCAACCGAAAACCCAAGACATGAGCTTACCATGATCTTGCCTTGAAACCATAACTTGAATTCTTCTCTTTGATTATACTCTCAAGCTCTTGATCCTTAAAAACCCACATATGTCAATCTTTGACATCCTCTAACAAACTTCACCTTGAATATAGTTAGTTAGACATTAAAATCAATCTTGATGGCTTCAACATAAATCCACAAAGACCAACTTGAAATATCACTGGATATGTGACCTCGAGTGGCAAAACCTAGGCCCCGTGTGCATGGGGGTCAGGGACCCCGTGCGCACAGGGTATCCAGAGAGTTGACACTCGACCCCGTGTGCACGGGGGTCAGGAGGCCCATGCGCACGGGGTATCCAGAGAGGGATACCATGAGGACTTCTTCAAATATTTTGATGGCATTCTTCCCACATAAATCCAACATGCTTCATGCATCACTATGGAACATTTCTTCATATAGGATTCAATGCACTTGATGCTCCATAGGAATTTGTCAATTAATACCAACGCTTAGAGAAAACATATCTTCATATATATGGACTATATCCTTGATTCCATCTAATACCCTTGATGCACCATCTATGGACAATACCTTCAAATATATCTCAATGAAAACATTAGTCCATAGAGATTGTCATTAATTACCAAAACCACACTTAGGGGCTACATGCCCTTTCAATCTCCCCCATTTTGGTAATTGATGACAATCTCAACAAGAGGGTTTATATAATGAATTCAAAACAAGTATGCAATCTATCCGAGAATAAATTGTATACTTGCGGTGGTTTTGATAGCCTCAAATATCACAAAGATAGTTGATGTTATCAAAAACGGTTGTACTAGCATCGAAATACTACACAAGAATTTGATGCCAGTAGAACCAGACTATATAGAGCACACTCCCCCATAATATATGCACATGAAAGAACTTGGTGGAGTTTTCTCTATATACACATTCATGTAACAAGCAAACACACTGAATATAGATATGCATGAATGATAAGAACCAACACACTTCTCCTAAACCCTATAAACTTCTCCCCCATTGGCATCAAATGCCAAAATGGAAGAAATCTTAGAAGGCCAATATAATATGAGTTCCTCCTTAATTTGTGCATTTCTCAAATGTGAGTGGAATCAAATGCACATACCCATTTATGTATAAATGGAGGAGCTCAAACTATATTGGGGATCCAAATAATGCGACAAGAAGATAAAACATGAGAGTCACACATTCAAAATATCCAAAGAACATAATTTGGACAAGATATACGAGAAGTATCCAATAGGATCATCATGATAAGAATGGGTCCAAAATACATCCAAAAACTCATGAGTGCAAAGATAAGAAATACATACAAGCACTCACTACGCATCCTCTTACCGGATCCATCAAAGAATAAAAAACAGACAATCCCAAGGACCAGTAGTAAACGAATAGATATCAAAGAAAGATATGCACTTTCTCATGTGTACAAGTTTCTTATGTGGCAAATAATCATCAAGATGAGCATCCACAAAGAAACTTGCACACACAAAAAGGTACAAAAGATAAGAACTTGATATCCATGAATGAATCCATTATTATACAAACTTGATCTTTAGCATAAGAGCTTTGTCACATGGCACATGGCATAAATTGATCTCATTTGCATAAAAATGAATAACTAAGCATGAGAGATAACACGACAACCAAAAAGAGTGTTTTTGCAAATTTATCAATATTGCACATAAGAGCACTTTGAGGAATTGGTATGCAATACATTGCTTAATTGGCATATTTGGGATAAGTGAACCATGAGCATGGTTTTAGAGATCCCCATGATATGCTCCTTCTCAAATTGCTCATAGATGCAAAAAGGAGGTTTAAGATTTTGCAAGAAACACAAACTCGACAAGAATCATGCCAAGATGCAACATACACAATGTTGACTCTAATTTAAATAAATGCATGAAGTGAGTACTTGTTACGGAGAGAGCATTGGTTTGAGGGGCCATTGATCTAGTATGAGAACATGAGGGACTTGATCTTGTTCTTGGATAGGTACATGATCTCCCATAGCATCTTACTCTTGTGTTGGGGGTGATGACTTCCCTTGTGGTGGATCCACAAGAGGGGCTCTTACTCCTTCTTCTACATGGACATGGGGTGTTTCTTGTGGAAGAGTATGATTGATCCCCATTGTACTTGTAGCTTGGGAAGGAGCCTCATCACCTACAACACTTGAAAAAAATTGCTCCGCATGGAAGACGTTATTCTCATCACGCTCCACATTCACCGTTTCCTGAATACATCCCGTGGATTTATTGAGAATACCGTAAGTGTGGGAGTTTGATGCATATCCAACAAATTGACCCAAATTTTAGTTAACCGGGTTTTCATGATGAGAATGAAACACTTACAACTGACTCGGGTTTTCAATTATCTTCTCCCTCAAATCAAACAATCAACCAAACTTGGCTCTAGTAATTTCCCACGGTGTCTGCACCTTCCTCATGAATAAGCCAAGCATCCAATGCTTCTCCAAAGTACCTTAAACACATTAAGGTACAATTTGGTCCCCAAACATATTGGGTCCGAAGTAGTTAGTCCAACTACAATACATAGGGCAAACTCCACATTAAATATGTGCATATGGATATGAACTCGAAATTCAAGCACATTTTTAACCATTAAGGATATGATGGAGTTTACCCTATAGAGACGATCAAGTAGAGCAAGCAAGGCATGAAGAAGTATATAAATAAATATACATGCACAAGCCTACCAAGATCCAAACAGATACAATTTGGACAAAAGAACACATACACGATAAATGCACCTCTAATATCACAAAGCATTCAAGTTGTCCAAATTATACCAAAGTGACGAATCCACACAAGACCGCACACAAAGAACACCATATGAACTAAGGAAAAAAACAACGAGCATAGGATATACACTACACACATACTCAAAGGTTTATCTCACTCACGTAGATCATAGATAGTGCAAGTAGTGAGATAAGGCAAGTTGAAGCACGAGCCAAGAAGAAGATGATCATAAAGTTTTACCACATGAAGAAATACCAATTGTAAGAGAATAACAATGGTATTTGGAATTAACACTCAGTGGTAGATTTCGAAGATGCACAAGATCAAAATCATATAACAAAGTATAAGAAGAGAGAATCATAGTGTTATTGGCCGGGTGGGCATTTCTGCCCGTTGGAGCCCGTGCGCACGAGCTAAGTCAGCCCCGTGTGCACGGGGTACTCAGAGACTGAAACCCAACCTCGTGCGCACGGGGGTCAACAGACCCCGTGCGCACGGGGTGTCCAAAGAGTTAGCAGCACCCCGCGTGCACCGGGGTCAAAGACCCCGTGCGCACGGGGTGTCCAAAGGATTCTGTGAAACTCTAAGGACACCTCGGCGATGCACACTACGAAGAAAAAATAGGCACCAACAAGAGATAATTCATGCATACTTTGAGAATTTGAGTTTCAAATGAGCTTGACATACCACAGAGTGACTAGATAATATTGAATATCAATACTAGGTGGTATTTCTCATATTCACATTTAGGGTTTGTGATGTGCACAAAACATAACACTCCCCCATAATGTGATGATCCACTAATATCTCACAAAAGGCAAGCAAGATTCAAATATGATACAATAAGGCTCAAGCCTACAAATTCCACTATATGATGTGCAAAGCAACCTACACATGCTAGATACAAAACCTAAACATGCAAGGGGCGAGTAACTTTCAATGTAAGCAATATAAATACAAGTTACCGCAAAGAGGAACATTGGATAGATAATAGGAAGATAATCCACATGACTTGGCTCGAAAAAATAAATGGTGGATATCCTTTTCTTCATGAACTAGCCAAATCTCAATTGTCCTCCACACACCTATTGATCATGTTTGAGCTTGAGGGTCCCCAACCAAGTTGGGTCCTAAGAAGTTAGTCACAATAGGCTTGGCAACCCAAATGGTGTTTTCCATTTCCAAACCACTTTGGGCACCAAAAAACTTGGCAACCAAATTGCCAACAACATCCTTCCTAAGAGAATAATGATCATTGACTAGAGGAGGCTTAGGGATGTTACCGTTATGACATGATGAGGATATGTGTCCCTTCTCATGACAAATATAGCAACACGTGCTCCCCCTTCTCTTCATCTTTATTTCATCAACTTGGGGAGCATTATCTTTGTTCATCATTGGCAGTGGCCTTTCTTCAACATGAGGTTGACCTTGAGATTGAACTTGAGGACACTTCCCTTGATGCTTCACATTTGAAGCCTTCTTCTTCAATGGACAAGATCTCACATGGTGTCCAACATTCTTGCACTTGAAACATGTAATGTTGGCCGGATTCTTGACTTGATCTTGTCCCTTCTTCTTTTTCTTGGGCTTCCTATTGTTGGGGATGAAACCAAGTCCGCCCTTGTCATGGGGGCATTTTTTAACACTCAAGATAGCGTTGAGAGAGGTATTTCCTTCATGACATATTTCCAAGTCTTTCTTCAAAATAGTGACTTGGGCCTTGAGCTCTTTGTTTTCCTCTACAAGGTTAGTATCAAAAAAAGTGCTAGAGGAAGTAGAAGCTTCATTGTTAGAACAACAAGGCAAGGAGAGCAATTCATCACAAAAATTAGCAATAATATGTCTAGATGACCTACTAGGACTAGCACATGTCAATAAAGCATTTTGAGTATAAATAGTGCTAATGTCCACATGAGGTTCACACGATGTTACCTTAGTCAAAATAGCCTCATGAGCTAACTTTAGCCTTTCATGGGAGATTAGAAGGTCATCATGAGAGCCCGAGAGCTTTTCATGACTTTCTTCTAATCTTCCATAATTGCTAGTTAGCAAAGCAAGTTGAGCCCTTAGCTCAACATTCTCCTTCAAGATAGATGCTTCACAAGAAGTAGAGTTAGTAGCACAAGCATCATTGACAATATGAGAGGAGCTATAAGAAACTAGAGACTTCACATGAGTAGCTTGAAGTCCCTCATAAGACTTAGAGAGTTTGGTGAGCTCTCCTTTGACATTCTTGTAGACAAGGTCAAGGTGCTAAAAATCCTCTTTAAGTTGATCATGAGCAACTTCAATCTCTTCTTTAGAAGATTCTAAGTCTCTAAGAGTTTCTAGAGCATCAAGAAGGTTACAATCAAGTTTTTCATTTTGTTCTTCCTCTTCGTGAAGTAAATCATTACACTTTCCAAAATGAGTGATAAGATCTTTAAACATCTCATAAGTGTTCTTATTTACCCCATGAAGAGAATTACCAATTTCATATATTTCTTGACTCATATCCCTATCACATTCATCATTAGTCTCATCAATATCATTACAAAGAGTAGATGATACCTCAGTATTACCTCTTGCCATGAGGCACATGTGAACATCGGAGGTTGATGATGATTCTTTTGGAGAGGGAGTTTCTTTATCATCAAGAGTAGGATATCCATGTCCATCCTCTTGACACTCATAGCATTTCCTCTCCAACGAGGTGATGTCCTTCTTTGCTCCTCTAGCAATTTCCTCATTAATGATGTGTGCACTATTTTTTCTTGTTTCCTCTACATGGTTAGTCAAACAACAACTAGAGGAAATATAAGCACATAGATCATGGAAACAAGGAGTATCAAGCATATCATCACAAAAGGTATTCAAGGAATCTCCAAATGATTTGCATGGACTATCAACACAAGAATGTAAGTCATTTTTGCTAGATATGCTCAAGTCCATAGAATCTACAACACTAGCATGTATACATGTAAGATCATCAGTGTTGAGCACATCATCACAATCATCACAAATGATATTTTTACTCACCATGTCATTACCTTGGGACATGCCACATGATGGTGAGGCGGAAGAAGTTGAAATGTCCAAGTACACGGAGGAAGAAGCAATATGGGGATCTTCATGATTTGAAGATGTGGAGACCTCCTCAATTAACTCCTCCGAAAGATGATGAATATAAACAAGATTGGACCCACCATATATTTCTTCAAGTTTGGTCCACATATCATGAGCCGTCACACAAGTCATGATAGACTCAAATACTTCGAGGGATATAAACCGGATTATGGCATTCTTAGCACCATAGCCACAAAGCATATCATCATTTTCCTCACTAGTTGGAAAAAGGTCGTCCTTCCACGGAGAAGCCCCTACAAGAACAATTCGCACAAAACTTGGACCCATGGTCCGAAAATGACAAAGCATGCGAATTTTCCACAAGTGATAGTTTGTGCACTAAAACAAAAAGCGCCATCGTGCACTATACCACTAGTCGACATCTTTACTCTCTAGGCGGTGAAGCCGACCAAGGAGAGACCAAAGCTCTAATGCCAATTGAAATGATCTAGATGACTACTAGAGGGGGGGGGGTGAATAGGAGTTTTAAAACTTTTACGGATTTGGCTTTATCCTAATGCAGAATTAAACTAACGGATACTTTTCAAGCACAAATCCTAAATATGCTAGGCTCAACTAAGTGCACCAACAACCTATGCTAAACAAGATAGGCACTTAAGCAAACAAGCAAGCACAAACTATATCACAAGATATGGAAATGAAGGAACAACTAAGCAATTCAAATAGCACAAGATATATCAAAATATGCGCAAGTATGAATTGCGGAAAGTAAAGGGTGTGGGTATGAGATAACCACAAGTGAGTCGGGGACGCAGATTTATCCCGAAGTTCATACTCGTGAGAGTGCTAATCTCCGTTAGAGCGGTGCCGAAGCCAAAGCTTCGGGGCGTCACCAAGTGACTCATCGTATTCTCCCTTTCGAGTCACCCCCAACGGATGAGCCTCGGTTCACTCGGGGTTGGTCTTGAAGGCGACCAGCACACCTTTACAATCTTCTCCGAAGCACACCACAACCACGGAAGCTTTCGGAGGAACTTGACCACCTAGGCCACTTCACACCCTTCCCCGGAGCACACCACAAAAGGAAGCTTCCGGAGTAACCTTGGCCACCTAGGCCTCTTCACAAACTTCTCAAAGATATCACCAAACCGTCTAGGAGGCGAAGCCTCCAAGAGTAATAAACTCACGGGCTCTCACTCGAACAAATCGATGCGGGGAGCTCAAACCAATGCAACAAATGCAATGCAAGGTCAAGCAACAAATGCTCAACTCACTCTCTCAATCTCACAAGATGCAACTCAAGAAAGTGGGAGATTGAAGAGAGGGGATGCAATGGAGGAAATCAACAAATGACTCCAAGATCCATCCACAAATCCCCCTTCACTTAGAGGGGAGATAGGGGTTTGGGAGAGTTGGTAGGAGGCCCAAAATGATGTTTAGAATGTGAATGAACAGCCCCCCAACCGGTGGGAGGAAGGAGCCCTTAAATGGCCAAAACCAAAAACTAGCCGTTGGGGCTCAACGGGCAGTTCCTGGACACCCCGTGCCCACGGGGGTCAAAAACCCCGTGCCCACGGGGTACCCAGGACAGCGTGCAGCATCCCACTAAAACATGCATAAGTTTGGCATACGAACTCCGAATTCGATGATCTTGGGCTCGTTTTAAAGCTATGAAAAAGCCCAAGATCCTCACATAGAGAACCACCCAAGCTCAACCAAAAATAATGATGCAAATTATGCAAAGGTTTGAGCTGTCTTTATGCGACGTGATCAAGCTACTCACCCGTAAGTCCCTCTTGATATTACGGCTATCAAACCTATAATCCGTTCTCCCTGCAAGCACCATGAGACCGGAAAAACTAGGAAAACCTAGCTAAGGTATACCTTTGCCTTGCACATTCAACTTGAGCTTGGTGATGACTTTGATGCTTTCCTGAAGTTGGAATCTTTTTCTTGTCCACAATCACTTGGTGAACATACTCGAAATGCTTCCTCATATTGCAATGAGGGAAGCCTTAACTTAAGCCCATCTTCACATGCACATCATCATGATGTGGATCGCAAGCTTCAAAGCATATAACCTCCGGCTTCTGATCTTGCACTCTCCTCGAACCCGATGACCATCACCACTTAATGTCATCCACACATAGGCTACTTGAAATCTCTCTTTTGATGCAAGCCCATGAGAAACACCTAACCCACATAGACATAGAAAGCACATAGCATGGGTTAGGTAGCAAAGCACAATTCAGAATTACTTACCATACCACTAGATCACTTGATCCCACGTGGTACAAAGATTGCGATTTGAGAGTTGACCATCTAGATAATCTTCAAGCTTCATCTTGCTCAACCAACATCTTTACTTCATGTCCCATCTTGGTTTCTTGAAAGCCACAATGAACTCTTCATTTACCTTCATTGCTTCAAGAAAGAGATCACCAAAGACTCTTTCATGATCAGATCAAGTTTCACTATGAGTATCATATTGGTCATCATTTTCTCTCTAAAAACTCCATCATAATCTCTTGGGAGGCACAATTAATTCTTCACTCTAGTTGCTTGCTTCAAGACTTGATCAACCGAAAACCCAACACATGAGCTTACCATGATATTGCCTTGAAACCATAACTTGAATTCTTCTATTTGATTATACTCTCAAGCTCTTGATCCTTAAAAACCCACATACGTCAATCTTTGACATCCTCTAACGAACTTCACCTTGAATATAGTTGGTTAGACATTAAAATCAATCTTGATGGCTTCAACATAAATCCCCAAAGACCAACTTGAAATCTCACTGGATATGTGACCTCGAGTGCCAAAACCTAGGCCCCGTGTGCATGGGGGTCAGGGACCCCGTGCACACGGGGGTCAGGAGGCCCGTGCACACGGGGTATCCAGAGAGGGATACCATGAGGACTTCTTCAAATGTTTTGATGGCATTCTTCCCACATAAATCCAACATGCTTCATGCATCACTATGGAACATTTCTTCATATAGGATTCAATGCACTTGATGCTCCATAGGAATTTGTTAATTAATACCAACGCTTAGAGCAAACATATCTTCATATATATGGACTTTATCCTTGATACCATCTAATACCCTTGATGCACCATCTATGGACAATACCTTCAAATATATCTCAATGAAAACATTAGTCCATAGAGATTGTCATTAATTACCAAAACCACACTTAGGGGCTACACACCCTTTCAATTTTGGAGTCACATATCTGTACTCCCTCCATTCTCTGGCCGATGTCCTCTCTATTCTCTGTTTGCACACCTTGCGCTGATTTTTGTTCTCCTTGCCATGTTTGGCTTCGTCAGGAGTGCAATATTCCTCATAAATGTCATCAAGAATTTCAAACGCAGTGTTTGCCTCAGGTCTCTTTCCTCCCTTATGAGGTCTTTTGCCATCAGCCATTTTCTTCAACTAAGGATTTTGAACAATCGAGTTTTCTGATGAGGTATGCAATTTGTCTTCGAGGAATGCTGCAAATGAGTTAAGTTGATGAGAACCTAGAGAATCAGCAGCAGACATGTGTACCTATGAACAAAATATAGGTGTGAAGAATTTGGAGAGGTCATATGCGTTCTTAGAAGTATTTCAAAAGAAACAAGTTTGAGGAATTTGACCAGGGGTGTCTTGAGGAATTTCACTAAACATTCTTTGACTTAGGTTCCAGAGTTGTGTAGATTGAAAATCCACACAATTGAGGAATCTTGAAGAAAAATGTTGCTTAGAGAAACAAATCAAGAACAGATGCTAGTGAGGTGTTTAAGACTGTGGAAGTTGAAGAATAAACACCTTATGAAGATTTTGTGGAAAACATCATAATCAACAAGGGCAGTAAAAATAGATTTTATTTACCCTTGACGAAGAACACGACAAACTGGGAATTGAAGTTGAGAAGTGTGTCCGTTCAGATCTTCCACGCCCTAACTTGGCGGCGGAAGACAACTACAACGGCGCCGGAGTGAACATTTCCGCGGCCGGCGCGAGTACGACGGCGACGAGGTCGGGGCAATGAAGCTCTTCCTCACCATCGACGATGGAAGTAGCGGTGGCGCTAGGTTAGAGAGCTCGAGCGAGGGGAGTGAGATCGAGCGGAGTAAATGAGGTCGGAGGAGGGTGAGGGGTATTTATAGCCGAGGTGAAAAACCGCTCGTCCGAGGAAAATGGACGAACGTGCCCCTGACCCTTATCATCCTAGCGACATGTGTCACCCACGTACTGTGAAGTGGAGATCGTGTTAGATCGTGGGTGAATAGAATAATCTCATCGTGGGATGCGGAATGGTTTGAGCGGCAATAACCGAAAATTCAGGTAAGAATATTTTAAAGTTTCGTTCACAAATTCTTCAGCTGACAAGGACACAGTGAAGATTTTGAGCGGGTTTCAAATAGAACGCACATGAATAATTTGTGAACAGACTGGGTTGAGTTTAGCATAGAGGGGGATGGGTCCGATCACATTCACTTAGCAGAAAAATTAACTTGAAGAATGAGCAATAAGTGAATGCTGTAGAGGACTAAAAACTCAGATATATATAGTCAATGAAGACCACAGTCCGAAAGAGTGAAGACTTTGCAAAGTTGAAGAATTTGAACAACTGAGGAATTTCAAAAACTGAAGAAAAACTCAAATTGAAGATTTTCAACTTTCGTTGGTGGCGTGACCCACCGTATAAGAATGATGATGTCAGATGCCGCGTACAATTGTCGTAGGGCTCTGAGAAACAAATTCTTTGTTAATTTCTTCACACTTAGAGGGTTAGTCTTCATTGATTGAAGAAAAATGTTACTTCGTGTGTTGCACATCTAAGTCATCATTTCTGCATAGGGGTTAGGATGTGTGTCCTTTTCAAAGAACATTCGAAGATTCTAAGATATTTAGCTTGCACCGCAACTTGCTAAATCTCTTCTCATCCAAGGGCTTTGTGAAGATATCGGCTAGTTGTTCTTCAGTCTTCACGTGCTCAATAGAGATGTGGCCCTTCAACACATGATCTCGAAGAAAATGATGACGAATCTGGATGTGCTTTGTCTTCGAGTGCTGAACTGGGTTATGAGCAATCTTGATGGCACTCTCATTGTCACAGAAGAGTGGCACATTCTTCACATTGATGCCATAGTCCTTGAGGGTTTGCTTCATCCATAGCAATTGAGCACAACACGAACTAGCAGCAATGTACTCAGCTTCAGCAGTAGAGAGTGATACGCAGTTCTGCTTCTTCGAGGACCAACATACTAAGGATCATCCGAGGAAATGGCATGTGCCTGATGTTGACTTGCGATCCACACGATCACCAGCATAGTCAGAGTCAGAATATCCAATGAGATCAAAATCCGAGCCCTTGGGATACCATAATCCAAGTGTTGGTGTGTGAGCTAGATATCAAAGAATATGCTTCACAACCTTATGGTGTGATTCCTTCGGTGTAGCTTGAAAGCGGGCACACATGCAAACACCAAGCATAATATCTAGCCTAGATGCACATAGATACAATAAAGAGCCAATCATGGAGCAGTATACCTTTTGATCAAAGTCTATACCATTTTCATCAATGCATAGATGGCCATTTGTGGACATATGGATATTGACACCATTGCAATCTTGCATGCTGAATTTCCTCAACACATCCTTGAGGCATTTCTCTTGAGATATGAAGATGTCATTGCGCTGTTGACGAATTTGAAGACCTAAGAAGAATTTAAACTCTCCCATCATAGACATTTGATATTCCTCACTCATCATATAGGCAAATTCGTCACTGTAACGTTGGTTAGTACAGCTAAAGATAATATCATCAACATATATTTGGCACACGAATAATTCATCATAATAGGTTTTGGTGAAAAGAGTTGGGTCAAGTGAACCGGGTTTGAAGCCTTTATTCATGAGGAATTTCTTCAAAGTATCATACCACGCCCGAGGTGCCTGCTTGACGCCATAGAGGGCCTTATTGAGTCTAAAGACTTTGTCAGGATGCTTAGGATCTTCAAAACCTGGGAGTTGAGCAACATATACTTCTTCCTCAAGCTTACCATTGAGGAATGCACTTTTCACATCCATTTGATATAAGATGATATTATGATGGTTAGCATAAGCAAGCAATATGCGAATAGCCTCAAGTATAGCAACAGGTGAAAAAGTTTCATCGAAATCAATTCCTTCAACCTGTGTGTAGCCTTGAGCTACAAGACATGCCTTATTCCTCACCACAAGGCCATTTTCATCTTGCTTGTTGCAGTAGATCTATTTGGTACCTATGATATTGTGCTTGCGTGGGTCTGGTCGCTTGACAAGTTCCCAAACATTGTTGAGCTCGAACTAATGTAATTCCTCTTGCATCGCTTGAATCCACGCAGGCTCCAGAAATGCCTCATCAACTTTGGTGGGATCTGTGATAGAGACAAAAGCAAAGTGCCCACAAAAGTTAGACAAATGAGAAGCCCTTGAGCATGTGAGAGGACCTGGCGCGTTGATGTCATCGATGATTTTCTCGATCTGCACTTCATTTGCGACGCGAGGATGAGCGGGTTGACGACGTTGATTGGGCTCAACATTTTCTTCAGAGCCATTTTCCTCAGGTGCACCAGCATGAGATTCTTCACTTTCTGGAATGACTTCTTCAGCAGATTCTTTGGTAGGAATGACATCCTCAGTAGCCTTGAACTTGACGGATTCCTCAGGTGACATTTCATCTAGCACAGGAGGTAGGTGCTCTCTTTGCGAGCCATTAGTTTCATGGAACCGCACATCTAGAGTTTCAACAACCTTGTGGTGAACGGTGTTAAAGACTCTGTAGGCGTACGAGTCCTTTCCGTAACCAAGCATAAAACCTTCATGTGCTTTCAGTGCAAATTTAGAATTGTGATGAGGATCTCTAATCCAACATTTAGCACCGAAGACTTTGAAATAACTCACATTGGGTTTCTTGTCAGTGAGGAGTTCATATGAGGTCTTTTTGAAAAAATTGTGAAGATATACACTTTTGATGATGTAGCACGCAGTATCAATTGCCTCAGGCCAGAAGTGACGAGGCGTCTTGTATTCATCAAGCATAGTGCGAGCCATCTCAACAAGAGTCCTGTTCTTGCGCTCCACGACGCCATTCTGCTGAGGAGTATAAGGAGCAGATAACTCGTGAGTAATACCAAGTTCATCAAGATAGTCATCAAGACCAGTATTCTTGAACTCGGTCCCATTGCCACTTCTAATGTGCTTGATCTTCACACCGAAGTTTGTTAAAGCCCTCGAGGAAAATTGTTTGAAGACTTCCTGCACTTTGGTTTTGTAAGTGATGATATGCACCCATGTGTAACGAGAATAGTCATCAGCAATAACAAAGCCATATAAAGATGCAACATTAGTGAATGTGGCATAGTGAGTAGGGCCAAAGAGGTCCATGTGAAGCAATTCAAATGGACGAGTGGTAGTCATGATAGTCTTCGAGGGATGCTTGGACTTGGTCATCTTTCCAGCTTCACAAGCTCCACACAGATGGTCCTTGAGCAATTTGACACCCTCGATGCCAATGACATGCTTCTTCTTCGCGAGCGCGTGCAAGTTCCTCATGCCAGCATGACCTAGCCGTCGATGCCATAACCAGCCTTCTGAAGCTTTTGCAAGTAGACATGTGGCAGGTTGTGGTCCTGTAGAGAAATCAGCAATATACAAGTCTCCTCTCCTAAAGCCTTCTAAGACTTTGTCCATGTGTCGATCCTTTGAGATCGCAACCCTACCTAGACCCAATACCTTGCTTTTGCCTTTGCCAGCGTAGGTGATATGCTTCAGATGCGATGGAGATAAAGCAGTATCCATCAATAAGTTCCTGTCACCGGTCATGTGATTTGTACATCCACTATCGAGGACCCACTCAGTAGCTTTGGGTTGATCATCCTGCAGATGAATTAGTGCATCTTACGAACTCATATACTTCATCTGTGAAGAATATGACATCAAATTCATTAGATCAATTTCATCAAGCAATACAATAGATATAGCAGTATGAGGACGAGAGAAATGAAAATTCATTTCTTCATGATTAGCTTGCGTCCTTTCTAGCATATTCAGGTCTCCAGCAAATTCTTCAGACGTTTAAGTTCGTCTGGAGACCTGACCCTGCATAGGAGATTAGTTATTTTTCTTCACCACCCACATATGGAGGGGTGGCAAAGAGTTCATCATTCTGCGAGCTCCATAGAAAAAGGTGGCATAGAAGCCAGTCCATTTCGTTTCACAGAAGAAGGATTAGAGTAAGCATATGAATAAGCAGAGAAATTCTTCGAGGACTTACGAACATAATGTTTGAAGAATAATGCACATATTCATAGCCCTTAGGCTTTCCCTGAGAAATAGAAGTGTCAACACGATGATGTTCATATGAGGATTTTGATCCATATGAGGAATTTGGTCCATATGAGGACTTGGATCCATATGAAGACTTTGGTCCATATGAAGAATTTGATCTGGGTTTCCTATTCTTCATAGGTGGTGTCATGGTGACATTCACCTGAAGACTTTCAAGGCACCTTTTGGGAACCCAGATTTTCTTCATAGGGGGACCGTTCCTGCAGTTAGTTTCAACATATCTAGCAAATACTTCGCCATTCTGATTTTTGAACAGATTATAGTTGGAGTCAAATCACTCATCAGAAGAATATGAAGATTCACATGTAAACCAAATAAAGTGGATGGATCTACGGGAGGTCCTTTCGCAGCAACCCATGAGGTTTTGGGATACTGCTCAGGTTTCCAGTAGGCCCCATCAGCATTGAGTTTCCTCTCAAAGGCAATACCCTCTTTCCTAGGGTTCGTGTTGAGGATCTGCTTTTTAAGCACATCACAAAGAGCCTGATGCCCTTTGAGGCTTTTGTACATGCCTGTCACATACAATTCCTTCAACCCTGCATTGTCGGGGTTTTGGTGCGACATATGCCAACGGGTGGCTTATCATGGTGGGGGATAGTAAGACGTCGCCGGTGCCAGGAGGTGAGATCAGGCGTAGACACGTACGCCGGCGAACTTTACCCAGGTTCGGGGCTCTCCTAGAAGATAACACCCCTAGTCCTGCTCTGCGGGGTCTCCGCATGATCACTATCTTAACAAGTAGCTACAAGTTGCTCCTTGAGCTGTTTGCTAGAGGAGGAAGAAGGGCAAGGCTAGCTCTCTCCTCACTCCTCTATGTGGGTGCGTAGTCTAAGGATCTGAACCCTTTGCATGGGTGCCCTAGGGGGTTTATATAGGCCTACCCTCAGGGGTACAATGGTAAACTAGCCGATTGTAGGCCCAGGTCATCTGTGTCTCTTGTTGCCGGCTTCTCCGCTGGTTGCTGGGGCCCGCCGACTGGTGGGACCCGCCGGCTGTCTTGTACTTGGCCGACAGGCCGCGCCCGCCGCAGGCGGGTCTTGCCGGCTGCTCATTATTGTAGCCGTGCTTCTAATGACGCTGGCTTTGTCGGGGAAGGCATGGCTACAGTCCCGCCGCCTGGCGGGCGTTCACTGTAGCCATCCCCTGTCTCTTCTGGTTAATGGTGCATAGACTCTTAGGAGGGAGGAGGGCCGCCTGCTGGGTGCCGACCTCCCTCCCTGGCCGACTGGCCAAACTTACCGCCTTCTGGCCTCTGATTGACTAGTAGGGCCCGCCACCTGCGGGCCATACCGACAGCCCATCGTGGGTGCATGGTCCTTCTGACTTGGATGAGGTCATGGACGGAGGGGCTACAGTGACGCGCCGTGCAGGAGATCTCCGGCTTGTACGACGCAGTGTAACCATGACTTGCCCTGGATTTAGTGGTGGCAGGCTTTGCTGTAGCCACGCTCCATCTCGTCATCTTTATGGGGGTGCAGACTTTGAGGGCGCTTGGGGCCGCCTGCTAGGAGCCGGCCTCTCTGGAGGTCGTCTGCTAGGAGGCGACCTACTTCGTGGCCGTCTCCTGGGACTCTCCGCCTTCTGGCAGCCGGCCGATGGGGCCAGCCAGCCACGAGAAGGCGGCGGCCAGGCTTTGAGACTTGAGGGGCGCAGTCGGCCCCGATGTCTTGAAATGCCATGGGGGGCAGATGAGGCTACCCATGGCCAATAACTCCGACAGTAGTCCCTGAAGCTGGTGGGTCACCGCGGTCGACAAGGCGGGGTGCCCCAGCAGCTTCCTACTCTGAGTAATCTTGTTTGTGTGTCTTGTCCGTCTTCTGGTATACCGACCTCCTGGAGTCGGATGAGGTGGGTGGCCGCCTAGTGGATTTTGAACTGTCAAGCGGGAACCAGGTGGCGTGCTAGTTAGGCCCCTATGCCTGCCGCCTGCCGCTCGCTCGCCACACGGCGCCAGCCAGCAGGCCGGCTGCCAACCGACGAGCGTGACGGGACGTGCCACAGGAGGGCCCCGCCACTACCAAGCCTCGGCATGCTCGCGGATCCGCTGTGGCCGAAGCGGGACGGTTGGGATCCCACGCGCCACCATTACGCGCATTTACTGCACGGTAAGTGCAGGGCCGTGGGACGTGTGCGCAGTTAATCCCACGCCCCGCCCCCTCGGCTTCACAGCCATGGGCTATAAATGGGGGAAGGAGGGGAGCGGCCAAGGCACGCGCGCTCTCCCCTCCCTCGCCCTCCTGCTCCTTCTTCTTCCTCGCTGCCGCTGCGCTCGAGCTTCGTCGAAGTGTTCACTACAAAAAAATACACTTCCGTGATGATGCGTGTTTGTCACAGTAGGTCGCGTTTTCTGTCATGCATGCACATCCATGACAAATTTATGACAGAATCAAGATAGTCATACCTGTGCTGTCGTAGAAGTATTCCATGACATTGCCAAACTTATCATCACGGAAGTGTCCACTTTCATGATGATAAATCGCGCGTCACAGAAGTGCTTTCGTCAAGGGTGACCAACACGTGGCATCCACCGTAACGGAACGCCGTTAAGCTATCGGGTCGGGTTTTGGATCCGATAACCCGTTAACAGCCCTGATCAATGGGGATTTTCCACGTGTAAAATCATCATTGGCTGGAGGAAACACGTGTCGGCTCATCGTTGGGACAGATGTCATCCACTCATTGGACGGAAGGCGCCTATGATACGTCGACACGTGGCACGGCCCAACAGAGGCCCATTCCTGTGAAAAGGCCGGCCCGTTTGACTTGGTCAAAAGGTGGCGGGCCGGCCCATGGAAAGCCTGTTAATGGCCTGTTCGCATATAGCCCATTTACAGCCCGCTAACCCAAGGCCCGTTACGCCCTATCCGAATTAGGCCCAGTAGCATCATCTGGGCCATCCAATATGATTCCAGCCCATTTTCACTTCTGGCGCATGTATGGCCCATGACGTCTTTCGGCCCATATGAGGCCCTATGTAACTCTTGGCCTATTAACGACCCGTGGTGAAACTGGCCCGTAATGAACATTGTATCACTTTACACCCATTAACGGCCCGTGGTGAAACTGGCCCGTAATGAACAGTGTATCACTTTATACCCATTAACGACCCGTTATTCCGTTGGGCCGTTTCCAGCCCATGTTATCTTTCGGCCTTCTCAGAGCCCATTTATTCTTGGGCTCATTTCCAGCATTCGTGTACTTACGGCCCGTTACTGTCATTTTCTGCTTGTGGGCCAAATTTAGCCCGTGGTTACAGTCGGCCCGTTTGTGGTTCGTTAATACGTTGGGCCATTTTCATAGCGTCATCAAATACGGCCTATTAACGATGGACCGTTATGGTCGGCCCATGAACGGACGATTCCAACTCTAGCCCGTTTACGGCCATAATGCGGTCTGTTTGGCCCATGTTTGGCCAATCGATCATACGGCCCGTATAAGGCCCATTGATGATACGGCCCGCAGAAGGCCCATTGTTTCTACGGCCCGTAGAAGGCCCATTATTTCTACGGCCCGTAGAAGGCCCACAGTTTCTACGGCCAGTAGGAGGCCCAGTGTCACTACAGTAAATATTAGCCCATGGTTATTGTGGCCTAGTTTTAAAAAATAGGTTATTGCAGCCACTAGCTAACTGCGGAAAAAGAACTGCAATGACTACAAGCAAACAAATAAACAAGACAACAAGGAAATAAATAAGCAAGCAACTAACGCTAGGCTATCATGGCTATTACACATATTACATCCACTAGGCATCAAAGTTCGCCACCAGTGCAAATATAGGGAACAAAGCAGCATATCATATACACTGGTTGTCAAAGTTGGCGACCAGCGCAAATAAACGCCGCAGCAAAACAAATCCAGAACTGAAACCACTTCAGAAGATCTCAAGAAACAATATCCTGGGTAGCCATAATGCTGGCAAGATGCTTAGCAGGCTTGTTAACTTTCTCTTGTTTGGTGCTTAAATCCTCCAGCGCTTGCTGTTGCACTAGAAAATATGCATCTGAATTCTGCAGGGAGTTCCTCAGTCCTTCAGCTTCCTGTCGCAGCACATCTGATCGATGTCCTTCAACTTGAAGTTGAGACTCAAGAAGACGAACTGATTCAGGCAGCGAGTTCAAAGAGCTTGTGCCAGCAGTAGTGGCCAGTAACTCGAACACTACATCAAGACAGGACTTTTGGGTTCCCTCACTGTCGTCAAGATAGTTTTTATCAACTTTCTTGGAGACCAACAGGGATGTCTCACTATCTTGAACCTTATCTGCATTACTTCCTTTACCATTGGATAACGCGGTACTGTTCTCCAATATTTTGTCCGCATTCTAAAAGAGAAACAAGCAAACACATCACATGTTTACCATGTTGTATATGAAACTCATTTTGGTAAATGAGTTCAGTAGTAAAGTGGACAGGACAACAGCATGAAACAAACATATATCTATGTACCATGGTCACTTTATGGTCTATATCATTCTAGTTTTTGTTGCCAAATCAAGATAGAGACACAGTTCAAATAATATTTGTTCAAGACAAAGCAGAATAGATAGAATATAAGTGTGGGTAACTATAGAGCAATAACAACACTTGTAATGTGCATGACATGAGAACATAACTGTTTATTCAATTGAAACTGAAATCAACATAGAGTAGGTTACAACAGCAAACCAGTTAAAGAAACAGGTTTAAAACATACCTGTTGCGCCATTGGAGTTTCAATTCCATCCTTCAAAACTGAAAATAGTTGGTATGAGTAAATACAGTAATGCAAGAGCAAAGGAGTATGAACCATAGCTACAGAACCTGATCTGAGAACAAATCTTCTTCTCCTTTAAGCGTTGAGTTGGGATTCGGAGTGGTGGTCCTCGTGCTTTGGGCACTGCAGTTCCCTTACTAACTGCTCGTGTTTGGGTGCTCTGTGGTGGAGACGGTGCTGTGTCAACTGGAACTGGGTTACTATCTGCCGGGGTTGGGGTTAGAAGGGGTGTAGCTGGTTCTCTGTCCAACTGGGTAGGGATACAATCTGCGAGAGTCTGGGTTATGTGTGGTGGATCTGGTCCTTGGGCAAGTACAACCGTGGTTCTATCTGCATCAACTGGTAGCACTATCTTTTCTGAAGACCGTGTTGTTACTCCCTTAGATACTGCCATCACGCTCTCCAATTCAAATGGCTGATAAACAAGAAAAGTAATTGAAAGTATAGACATTGTATGATAGACAGGTGCAATGGATAGTGGGGAATAAAAGAGGGCATGAAATAATTCATATTTATGTTGTCTAACCAAACAGGATAGCATGACACAATTTCACAGATATGATGGCTAACTAAACAGGATAGCATGACACAATTTCACATTATGATGGCTAACTAAAAAAGATGGAAAGACATAGTTCAAAATATGAGACTATGTAAATAGGATGACATGACATAACTATATAATGTGTTTATTAAATAGGTTGGCATGCCATAATTCACATAAATTCACGGATAGAATGCCATAATTCAAAATATGATGACTGTAAACACTAAACAGGATGAGATGATATAACTATATGATGTCTTTATTAAATGGGTTGCCATGCCATAATTCAGATAGATGATGTGTATGTACTATGTAAACATGATGGCATGATATAATTCAAATATATGATTTATATAGTAAGCAAGTAAGCAGATGGAAATCCATATATGATGTAAAAACTAAGCAATGCAAGACAACATGCATGACATGGGTAAATAACCCTGCCAAGTTTGAGCATAGACCTCAGGGGGGAAATAGGACTGGTCATCAGTCTCTGAATCCTCCTCTGAGGAGCTCTCTATAACCAGCAAGATGTCTGCTTCAGCAGGTAGCATTGTCTGCTCTGAATACCTTTTTTCACTCCAGATACTTCCATCACCGCTTCAAATGGCTGATGCACAGGAAGAGTAGTTGAATATACAAACGTTGTCGACAAATGGAACACGTAATACAAAAAAATGATAGCATGATATAATTCACATACATGATGATTGGCTAAACAGCATGGCATTGCATAATTCACATATATAATGCCTTTGCAACAAGATAGCATTGTATAATTCACATATATAATGTCTTGCAACAAGATGGGAATGCATAATTCACATATATGGTAATTAGACACTGAACAGGTGGCATTCACACAAAGCATGTCTAAACTAATCAAATGACATAGCAATGCGAGACACCATACGCACGATATGAGCAACATAACCCTGCCAAGTTAGAGCATACACCTCGGGGGGGGGGGAGTAGGACTAGTCATCTGTCTCTGAATCCTCCTCTGAGGAGCTATCCGTAACCAGCGAGATATGCACTTCGTCAGATAGCATAGTCTGCTCTGAAGACCTTGTTTTCACTCCAGAATTTGCCATCACCGTGTCAAATGGCTGATGCACACGAAGAGCAGTTGAATGTACTAACATTGTTGACAAATGTAATATGTAACAAAAAAAAGGATGGCCTGATATAATTTACATATAAGATGACTGGCTAAGCAGGATGGCATTGCAAAATTCACATATATGATGCCTGGTTAAACAAGATGGCGTTGCATAATTCACATAAACGATGAATAAACTAAACAGATGGCATTCGCACAAAGGATGTCTAAACTAAGCAGATGACATATTTGATGTATAAAGTAAGCAATGCAAGACACAATATGCATGATATAACCAACATCAGCATGCCAAGTTAGAGCGAAGACCTCAGGGGTAAATAGGAGTTGTCTTCTCCTTCTGAATCCCCCTCAGAACAGATATCTTCCTCTCGATTACAATCCGAAATGCGTGGAGGGGGCTGCCTTTGCGCCTACCATGGAGCAACGTCTGCATGAAATTTTATTGCCACGCAAGGCTCGTCTCTTTTGCTCTACATGTTCAGTTCCATTGTTTACAATAACTGTCATGCATAGGAATAAAACATAGTGAGATTATGGAAGGAGTGCATGCAGAAATCCAGAGTGATGGTAGCAACCTGTGGATAGACCCAAAACCAATAATAGCAGGCAGATAATGGCTTCAGTTAAAAAATACAGATAATGGCTTCTTTACTGTTTGTTTCCAACCCAACATGAAACTCATAGTAGACACCGGAGATTAACCAGATAGTAGATAGATACTATTGATAGCGGCCCCGATATGTACCCCACAACCATTTAAAAACTCAAGTTTGACCATTAGTTTGGAGCTGACTCAGAGTCTAATCGGTGAACAGGACGATAAAGTAGAATGTAATATTAAGAGATGCATAACGTAAGCAGACACAAAAGAGTGCGACCTCTCTTGCGGACCCGTGTAGTCCTCGAGGTCATCTGCTCGGTTGATGATGGTAATGCAGTTTTCATGGCTGCCAGCGGCGGGGAAGAAGATCTGAGGCGGCGAAAGACAGTCTGGAGGCCGGATCCCTGCTGTGCTGGACCCTTCTGTCGTTGGAGCAGCTGAGCTGGGGTGGACGACGACGCAGCAGGAGCGGGACAAACCACGCAAGGTTTTCTTTGACAACTATCTGTAAGAGAAGTAATTCTGTAAGGGCTTGTTTGAATTGGAGGATTCCAACAATGCAGGGATAGGAAATAGACAAGAATAGGATAGGAATGCACGTGCAAAACAGAGAATTTAAAAACACGGGATTTCTGCCAATCTGGGTGTTTGATTCACAACAATTGGAAGATCACAGGATGCAAAGAAGCATGGTGAGATTAAGTTAAACCACAAGAAAATGTACGGTTGTAATGCTATTATGCTACTATCTCTTAGTCTTGTGCTTCATGAATAGGAATTTGAAAAGGAGGACAAGTGAAAATTAAAATTCCTACGTTTTTTCTTTCAAGGAGACACTAAAGGAACAAATCCGTGTGCTCAGTGGACAATATATATAACATGTAGAGTAAAAAAGAGATGCAACAAGTGTACAACCTCTTTGGCGAAGCCATGTCGATCTCAGCGTGATTGGGTTGGCCGGTGAGGATGCTCCGGCTGACTTTGCTGTCGGAGGAGGGGAAGAAGATCTTAGGCGTCTGGAGATGGAGCCCGAGGTACTGCTCCGCTGTGATGGAGGGTTTCGTCGTTGGAGCAGCTCCGGTGAGTTGTACGACGCCGAGGCTGAAGCAGGACAAGAGAGACAACGAACAACGTTAACCTGAGTGGAATTCTAATAGCATCTCCAATACATGACGTAAAATACATAACCACAAAGTGCTAGATGTAAAATACATCAGCCGCTCATCTCTGAACCTAACAGTCGAAACTGAACTTAACTGTCGAAACTGAACTTAACTGTCAAAACTGAACTTAACTGTCAAAACTGAATTTTGCTGTCGAAACTGAATTTTGCTATCGAAACTGAACGCACTAGCAAGGCGAGGCTACACGTCGGTCGACTGACTTTTTCATCTCTGGTCAGTCGATTTTGCAGCCGTTTGATACGTAATCAAGGGCCTGCGGTTCATCTTCAACCTCCACCCCCTGAGCCGCCAGCCACAACCGGCCAAACAGCAGCCCCCCGCCGCCCGCGGCCGGCGGTGCGCCGCCCCGCCCGCCCCGAAAACACTCCCCACCGTCGGTCCGCCGCCGCCCCGGCCATCCCTCTAGGCCCCCCCGTGCCGAGCTTTTTCTCCGGCGATCCCCATGCCACCGCCCCGCCAACGCCCCGCCATCGCCGGCGACCACCGCCCCATCCTGAACCCTAATATAGATAGTGGGGTAC
>NC_057811.1:362174836-362187068 GCF_018294505.1 Triticum aestivum | reverse complement strand
GTAGAGCGAAGCAGGCCGGCGAGGGGGTCCGGCGAGGTCCAGGCGAGGGGGGCGACGGAACCGGCGGTGGCGTCGGTGAAGGGCGACGGGCGGCGGCCTCCTCCTCGATCCCGATCCAATCGGGGGGGAGAGGGGGATATTTTCGGGGGAGTGGGGGGAAGTGTCGGTGGGGGTTTCGGGGTCCACGGTGTTAAGGGAAAGGGTGGGTTGGCCGGCTGGGCCTGGGGGGGTTGGCCCAGTTGGGCCACGGTCCAGGGGTTTTCTCTTTTTTTTTGTAATTTCTTTTCTTTTATTTATTTTCTTTTCTGTTTTAAATCATTTTAATTTATCTAGGCATTTTATAAAAATGTGTTTATTACACCATATTTACTTATGCAAAATATGGCACCTCCCGAACATTTTTGTTTTAAATTTTGAAAAACTTTTATCGTTGACATTAATTTGAATTCGAATTTTTCAAACGGTTTGACCTAACGGTAGATTAGCAACGGTAACTGTGGTGACGTGGCACCATTAGCATGGGATTACTGTAGCTAGATTATCCGGGCGTTACAGTAATTTACTCGTCATCGGAAACAACGCGTAAAATACAGGCTTAATGAAACCGAGGGCCCGAGGTCTGTAAGTAAAACCGGCGGGTTACGCGTGTAATTTGAGAGACCGGTGTATATTTTACTAGTCGAAATCGACCAACCAAGCGCTTCGCCCGAGACCATCTGCTTTTATTTACAAGCGTCAGTTTTAAAAGCGGTTTTGGTTGGAAAACGACGATCCAATCACGGCCTAAGATGATGAGTTGGTCGGAAAATCATATGGTGTCACGTCTAACCTACCCGACTTGTCGTATAGGCTATGAATGAAACATAAGACGATGAACTTCTTAAGCACGGAAACAATAGAAGAGGATGATCTTCCTAACAAGCAAATCACTGGCATTAGATCGATATGCAAAACAATACGAAGCATTATTCTCTGGAGGCACGGTGAACAGCTCGTGATGCCGCATGCCACAACATTCCAAGCTCAACTTTGCAATCAAACACAAGGCCTGGCATTACATAGACAATATTCAGAACAAACTCTTAAAATATCTTACATAAGTCAACATTCATGTGACTATGCATCTCAGCAGAGTAAATATTTACTTCTGAACTGAAGAGAGGAATAGGAAGAAATGATCGACGTTGCTCACAGCAAAGGGCGTCCCACTCAAACATATCAAATGCATGTCTTCTGGCTAACATCTATCAGCAAAAATTGACAAGGTTTTCCAATTCCAATATATTAAACTAATGTCAACTTTGACAAGGTTTTCCCATTCAAAATATGTAATGCCTATGATTGTGGAACGGGCAGGGTTTGTCATCAGTTTGTCATCTGATAGTCCGGTGGCTCAAGGTGGCGACGAATGATTAGAGAACCATTCGATGTATTGTGCATGATGAAGTATTATTATGGAGGACACGAACCATCTGAACATTTTATGCAGTTCCACTAAAATCAAGCTGAGCATCCCTGTGGATTTTGTATTTATATGCTGCCAGAAAACAAAGACACATCAGCACACACATGAATATTGGCCCCAGTGTCAACCCACCAATCGGTTGACTAACAAACTGAAAGTACGGTAAACAGATTACCATACCCAGATGCCCCATCATTGTTGCTTAGAGTGACATTGACAGACTTGGAGTCATGTCCTGGCTTCTTGGTACTTGTTTGGGCACTTGTTTGCCCAGTGTTCCTCCGAACCACAAGTAAAGGAGCCATCTCTGCAGACTAGTCATGTCACCAGCATCTACTAATACTCTGTAAAGCTTCTCGATCATTCCTTGTGTTATCTAGTGCAAAGAGTGACTGCTTCTTTATGCAAAGTGGTAAGACCAACTTGACTCACTAATGCAGCAGTTTGCCTTAGACACATTGGCTCCTTTTGTGCAGTCCAACTAAAATCAAAGTCGGAATAAAACTGAGCTTTAATTTTGATATCCCTGTAAGCAACAAAAGGTATAAGGGAAACAATTACTGAGAAATAACGGTTGATGACTTGTACTCCCAGAAGAAAAACATCTACTGATCTACCTTATCTTAATGGGAAACAAAGCAGGAGAGTAGCAATTCTCAATCAGTGTGATTCATTCATATTAACTGAGACATTATCTTAACAATGCCTTGTTTCAACATGTATAAAGAACGACAAAGCAGAAAAGTATCATTCCTAAAACAATGCGAATGATTCATTTTAACAGAGACATTATCTTAACAATACCGTGGTTAAACATGTAGAAAGAACTACAAAGCAGGATAGTACCATTTGTAAAACACTGTAACTGATATATAATAACAGAGACATTATAAGAACAATACATTTCTTAAACATGTACTCCCGCCGATCCCCAACAGAAATGGTACTCCCGCCGATCCCTCACAAGTGTTGCAGTTTTGAACTAAGATTCAGTAGTTAATTCTGAGGAAAGTAGGTACTGACCTTTCAAGACCAAGATTTGAAACAACGCGTGAGGTGGATCTAAAAGAGATCTCAACACATATATGGAAATCCGGTCTCATTTTGTGCAGTTCCACCAAAATTAGGGGAAGCAAAATGTCGCAATAGCAACATGTTGAATAGATATCCCTGTTTTAACAGAGGTAAAAAAGAAATCAATTACTGGCCAATAAAGGAGGATGAAACATGCAGCCACAAAAATGGCAATCCCGCCAATCCCTAACAAGTGTTGCAGTTTTGAAATAAGATTCAGTAGTTAATTCTGAGAGTGGCATTGCTTAATTTTACTACCGGCATTAGATTAACAAAAAGCATAAACAGTTCCAGGGGAGAGTGGGCGCAACAACAACATGTGCTTCCATCTACTTAAAAAGGGGGTGATGCAGAGTTTGTTGTAACAAAGCAACAAGCACAATGTCTGGGTTGGTCCCATTTTTGTTCACTACTTAATGGGAAAAGGCAGCAATACAATAGCTTCAATTCAACATTTATTTAAAACAGTACCAATACAAGTAGCACAACATCTCAAAACACACTGCACGATCATGTGGATGAAGGCAAGTACCAACCTGTCATGACGCACACAAGATCACGTACGAATCTGCCAACACAAATAGGAAATCCAGTCTCGTTTTGTGCAGTTACTCTGAAATCAAGTAAAGTCGCGGGTGAGACATTTAAGTTTGCTATAGCAACAAGTTGAATAGATATCCCTGATTTAACAAAGGCAAAAAAGGAAACAATTACTGCCAATAAAGGAGGATGAAACATGCGGCCACAAAAAAAAGCATCTACCTTATCTTGATGGAAAACATAGTATAGGACAGTAGCATTTCTAAAACGGTTGCATTGATTCATATTAACAGAGAAATTCTCTTAAAATAGTTCAGTAGTTAATTCTGAGAGTGGCATTACTTAAAATACAATAGCTTCAATTCAAAATTTATTTAAAAGAGTGCCAATACAAGTAGCACAACATCTCAAAACACACTGCATGATCATGTGGATGGGACATGGGACATGCCAGCACCATGTGCGTCCACACGTATAAATGGGTGATGCAGAGTATGTAGCCAAGCAACATATCTGCGTTGGTCCCATATTTGTTCTCTTTGAAACTTTTTCCGATGTGAGGGCAGCAAATCTAGTCCTGCACAAACTACCCGACCCCCCAGTTTCTTTCCCTTTTCAACAAAGAGTTGGGTTCCTTACAGATGTGTGTACTGGGTTACCCCCTTTTTCCCTTTTCGACCAACAAAGCGGCTGGATAACTAGTCTATACTACTTTCCCTCCCTCCTTTCCTCGTTGAACCACGTCCTAGATTCATGCTCCACCCCACCGCACCCTTCTTTCCTCTTTGAACAAAGACCTAGATTCGACTACAGAATCGAAAAAGATCAGCATGCAGCTAGACAAATGACGGTTTCAAAGAAACTTATACCTTAGGGTCGTCGGGATGTGGCAAGGCGTGCGGCAGGAGGTCGGATCTGCCCACACTATGTACGATAGCGAGGAAGAAGGGGTCGGTGGCCCTCCCGCACAAGCGCTGGGTGAAAGAGAAAAGCGCAGCCGGCAGTGGATTGCCTCCCTCGCCAAAGGCGATAGAGTGAACGCTGCACCTCCTCCCCTTCCCGGTGCGACGGGATCCGGATGCCTCCTTCACCAGCTGTTTGTGAGGGGGGTGAGAGAGACAGAGGCCACAACACGGTCTTGTTTAGATCTGGTGAAGAGGGTGAGAGACAGTGAATATAGCAAACCCTAGCAAAGGAACGCTGAGCCTCTAGCGTGTATACATATATGTAGTGCGGCGAGAGTGTCGAGAATGCAAACCCTAGCGAACAAGCGCTGAGGCTCCAGCTTATATATATATATTGTAGTACGGACTGAGCTCCGGTGCCTTAACTGCACCTGCTTTTGGCTGTATGAGAGGTGGGCCAGCCACATTTTGGGCCCACCTGTCATAAACCCAAAGGCAGGTGCACTAAAGTCAATGAAGCAGAGTCCATATAGTACTGGTGTATACGACTAATATATAGTGGAGTGGTTTTCTTATTCTCTCCATAACAATCGTTTTAAATTGTGTAAGTACGAAACAAAACTCTTTATTTAACGTACCAGTGAAGAAAACTACTACTCCCTCTGTTCCTAAATATTTGTCTTTCTAGAGATTTCAACAAATGACTACATACGGAGCAAAATGAGTGAATCTACACTGTAAAAAATGTCTACATACATCCGTACGTGGTAGTCCATTGCAAACCACTTGAAAGACAAATATTTAGGAATGGAGGGAGTACTTCTGATGAACTAACGATCCACGTGTCCTGGTCGCACTTCCTGTCCTTCACGTGCGGTACACTACCCTCCCTTAAGTGAACAACCGCACATGCACCAAATTATCGGAAACATGTGAGAGTGTGTACAAATAAAGAATTTTAATTTCAATTATCGGAAAGGTTTGAGAGTATGTACAGTTTGGCCTCTCTAATAATTATGGTTTGTTGTGTTCGGCCTAAACTTGGTCAAACTTTACAAAATTTGACTTCAGTCAAATCTAATATGCGGAGTAAATAAAAATGGAGGGCAACTACGTCCATCCGGGTTTTAGTCCACACCATTTTTTTAATCAAAGTTAATAGCTGGACAAATAAAATTATAGGGGAGCTAGAGACAAAGTTGTGAGAAGGCTTAGAAATCAATACAAAACTTATGCTCTTAGTACCAACGTCGATCCTTCTTCGAGGAAACATTTGGTTCATAGCCAATTGTGTGATAAAATTGCACCAACGTGAAAGTCGACTGCCTCTCCAACGCAACCAAGGTGAACTGACGAAGGATATCATCTTTGTGGGTAACAAGCAAAGAGCACTGATGGAAGACAACTTGTTTTTCATTGAAAATCGATCAGCTTCACCAGCCAACGCAACCATGAGGCGCAACCATGAGCATCGATAGGTCATCGTGGTGATGCGTCATCCATTTGGCATCAAGTTTGGGTGAGGCACCTATGAAGTTCGACAAATCCTCACTATGGTCTGTTTCTTCTCAGTAGTCAAGCTCGAGGAAGGGAGAACCAGGTGGCAGAGGACAGTGAGGCGGAACAACAATGGCCATCCAATTTTGTGCAGTTCCACTAAAATTGAGGAAGACATGCCCGGGTATGGAGATACGCATCGTTGTTTCCAAAAATATAAAAAAGGGATATAGTGTTGTTACTTTGTTTTACAAGGTCAACAACGACATCTCAATTGTCAATAAGAATTATGAAAATTACACCAACAAACAGAAGCATCATGATTATCCTGATGGGAACTAAACCAGGATACCTGAGAAAAAAAAAGCATTTCTTCATTTAACCAGTGATAGTATTAGATTAGCAGCAGCAATAGGAGCATATGGACAATAACTGCACAACCACCATGTACTTTTTGTCGAAACAAAATGTATACCTCCACCGAGGCATAAATCAGGACAACTTTTCAAGTGGTATTTCCTCTATAATAGTAGGTGATGTTGGACCAGCCGACGAACCCTAGCTACTATACATGGGGAGTTGGGGAGTAGTCGCATAGAAGAAAACCCGCATGCAGCGATCTGGGGAGCTGGACCAGTACAAGAAGTTATACCTCAGGTGGGCGAGATGTCACTTAGGCGGGCGGGTGGGATCTGCCCACACAACGGCAGCGAACAAGGGCGCGGAGGACCTTCGTCCGCGCTCGCTCCGAGAGGACGGTGCACATCGGCTTCCTCCATCGCCGACGGCGACAACATCAATGCTGCACCTCCTCACCTCCCGCAGCGGACGGGATTCGGCCGGATCTGTGACCACCGGTGAGGAGAGAGATAGTGTGGACACTGTCATCTTGTTTTGATATGGAGAGGGTGAGAGAGCGAGACGCGAGAAACTCTATCAAACAAGAGGCTATAATGGAGTAAAACAATCTCTCCATAGCAGTGGTTTTAAATAGAATACGCGCGTTCCTAGAAAAAAGAAACGAAAACTGGCGGACAATTTTTTAACGTACCAAGAAAGAAAACTCGATCAAAAACACGCCCCCGCTTCCAGGTCGCGAGAGTCGTCGCGCACACACACATAGACATAGACATGCATATCCGTGTTTACGTAAAATTCCATTTCCATCTCCATCTCCAATCATATTTGTCCATTTGGCACATTATTTACGTTGTTAATTATATAAGCGGCAATATTAACATACAACATCTCTTGTTTGCGGGCGTCCGGACCGCTGCCACGGCCGCTCCTGACCAACCCGAACCCTCTTCATCACCTGCGCATGCGTCTCGCCTGAAACGGTCAGTGCCGTATTCATGCCCGGCCAGAGCGGACGCGACCTCTCACTGGCGCCGGCATTGAAGCGGCGCGCCGGCCGAGAGAGCGTCGCCCGCGCTGCTTCCTGGTGCACGCGACTGCTCCGCGTTCAAAGGTCGCAATAGCCGGCCACAACGTGCATGTAAAAAGTTCTTGGGAGTCCGTGCTACAGCTAGCTGTCCTCCCCAACTCGTCAATCTCTTCCAGTAGTACTAGTACTCCATGTCGCGATCCATCGACAAGCAGGCGGGAAAGTTATCGTATACTTGGTTTGCGGTGAGTGGCATGCCTAGCACCGTGTGGGGTCGAGCCGTGGAGGAGGGTGAGACACGAACGCGACAGACGTGATTTAAACGTTGGTTTTGCTCGATGGCGCGATCCAACGAAATGAAACGTTGGTTTCTCTCCGTTTCCATTTTTTCTCCGGAAGAACGGAAACTTTCCACTCCATTTTCAATCCTACTCCAAGGTTGCCCCGTTAAAACATTCCATCAAATACAAAGGAAAACTAACACGCATGCTAATGCATCTCAATGATTCACAGATCATAGCCAATATTTACTTCACAACTAAAGACAAAAGTTCTGAGAGCGTGTACGAAAGAAAAACTACTGATGGGGTCACTACGACTTCAACCCTAAACCCTAAACAGGATTTAATTTCCTGGCCAGGTAGAACCTGTCGAAGGAAAGACGGCTGGCACCCTCGGATCATACGATGCTTTTGTGCAGTTCGACTAAAATCGAGCTGAGCATCCCTGATGGCAAAGATATTGAAGAAGTGTGATTAGAATAATAGTACTGGCACTAGTTCATGAGACATAAACTCATCACAAGTAGAAGCCGGTAGAAGTAGAGAAAGATCGACATGGAGATGGAGCTACGTGGGGAGCTGCGGCAGTGGAGCAAGCCGGCTCCAAAAGGAAGATGGACTACCTGGGACGTCAGGCTGTAGCTAGAAGGGCGGTTGGGACGCGGCATCGGCCCATACCGCGGTGACCCCCGATTGGGACGCACCGACTGTGGATTTTCTCCCTCGCCGATGTCGACCGCGTCTATGCAGAACATTATTCCCTTCCCTGAGCTGCGGGATCATGCTGGATATGTGACCAGTGGTGTGGCCACCATCGTTCTATGCTTGTGAAGAGAGCAACCCAAGCAAGCAGGCTTGTAGCTTAGGCTCCTGCTACTGTATATATAGTGGTTTTCTTTTTCCCTCCATATCAACCATTCTATATTGCGTACGTGTCATTGAAGAGTGAAATGATGGTTGCTTCTTCCGACTAACTTACTTTGTGATTTGACTGCTCCTTTAGTGGCCCCTACACGTACTCCCCCTACATGTATGCAACAGTCACACGTACACATGGATGCAAAAACGCGTGTGACGGCCTAATGCATGCATGTCCGAGCACATGACAGAACACACACGGTCAAGTACTCCACCTACACGTGCATGCACACACATACTCAGCCAGGGTGAGCTAGTGACCGTATAAACACCGAAAAATGTATATATTGAGCGCAATGAGCGTATTATGAAGTCAACTGACCGTATTTTTACAAATATACAGTGACAGACAGTGTATTTATCTCGTTTGAAATTAAGCCATATTAACCGGAGAGGAGGCAGTATGGACTAGCATTACTTTGCTGTGTCCTGTCAACTTGCCGAACGAGGAGAAGCTTGCAGGACGGGAGAAGCTTGCGCGCGGTGGCTCGCAGGACAAGGAGAAACTTTTGACTAATGCAAGCTGTCCTTCGTTCAGGCGGTGGACGTGCAATAGTTAATTCGGTGTCAGATTGCCAGAAGCATACACTATACTAGTACTATTATTGTTGCACTTCCCGAAGAGGCGAACAGCCAAGCGCAAAGTTTACTAGTACTACTACTATAGTCTATAAAGGTACTATACTAGTACTAGGAACCGGATGGAGGAGCGTCTGCACTCTTATTATATTTTTAAAATGTGATAAAGCAATCTTCAACACATTTGGTTCTCTTCAAGGGTTCACGCATGTGATAATGGAAGTTGATTGCATGGAACACTCGCCACAATTCTCGCTTAATTTTGGCTCATATCATGTTACAAATAGGAGCGCTCGGTAATATTTCCTCTTTTTTTTGTTATTCAACATGTAAACAGGTCAGCAAACCTTGCGGTGCATCTTTGTGCGAACCGTGCTTGCTGCACTTTGAATGTGGCCGAGAGCTGGCTTGATGAAACACCTCACTTCCTACTTTTTTTGTGGGGTACCTCGCTTCCTAGTGACCAGTGTCTTGGCTGATCGTCCTAAGAATGCTTATATATGAATAAAGCTCTGTCATTTACCCGCAAAAAAGATTAAGCCATATTAACCGGAAAGGAGGGAGTATGGACTAGCACTACTTGTTGGTGTGTCCCGTCAACTCACAGAACGAGGAGAAGCTTGCAGGACAAGGTGAAGCTCGCTTACGCCTTTTGACTAATGCAACGTACCCTCGCCCAGGCGGTGGACATGCATCAGTTCATTCGGTGTCAGATTGCCAGAGGCATACACTGTAGTACCGAACATGTGGAGTACCATCATTGTTCGACTTCACGAAGAGGCGAAGAGCCAAGCACATGGTTTAGTAGTACGAGTAGTACTACTACTAGAACCGCATGGTGGAGCCTATGTACTCTTATTTTTCTTAATCTCTGATAAAGTACACATTTATTCCAGAGAAGGGCGGAAAACGGCAGCCCAACATGTAATGATGATATCGATCAACCATGCTCGAATATATCTTGGCCTCCGTGCAAGCCCATCTGTGTGTTCTCGCTCCTCCTCTCTCTCAAGGAACGGCGGGTTGGCCATTTTTCCGTCAATTGAGATCGGTTTGCTCACACTCCGGTCCCACATGTCAGTGATATGCCAAGAGGAGGTGCGTTGACCGACTGGCCATACGCGTACTTGGTTTTGCACCTTCATACTACTCCTCCCTCCGTCACAGTTTACAGGGCGCGCTTCATTATGATGCATTTCTCTCAATGCATTTCCACCACCAGAGAGACTTTAGACACATTTGGTTTAATGCTCAATTAATTAGGGCGTGGTAACCGCAATTTTCTCTCGATGTAGTACTACGGAGTGGAGTAAGTGCATGCATGTGTCTACCCGGGGTGGAAGCACTGCATGCATGTGTGTACGCATTATTTCCTCTAGTAATAGACGCCGTGCTATAACTACCAATGCTATTTTTCAGGCTGATCGTTAGTCGCCTTGGTCCCAGAGATTTTCTCTTCTTCTGAAGCGTGCTCTATAAACAGTGATGGATGGAGTAGTATGAGCGGATTCAAAGAAGAGCTTATTGATGGTTGCTTCTTCCGAGCAACTTACAGTGGTAAAGGTGGGGCTTATGATTTGACTGTTCATTACTCACTATTAAGGCGGCGCAACGGCCGGTCTGAGTCTCCCATGCGGCTGTGCACTACCCCCTCGGTTCTTAAATATACTCCAGAGTATTTGTCTTTCTAGAGATTTCAACGAGTGACTACTCAAATATTTGTCTTTTTAGAGATTCAAATGGACTACTACATACGGATGTATATAGACATATTTTAGAGTGTATATTCAGTCATTTTGCTCCGTATGTGGTCACTTGTTGAAATCTCTAGAAAGACAAATATTTAGGAATGGAGGGAGTACACATACGAAGCAAAATGAGTGAATCTACACTCTAAAATATGCCCATTTGAAATTTGTAAAAAGATAAATATTTAGGAACGAAGGAGTATAATTTTGTGCATGGCACATGGACCCGGATGCCAAAGAGGCTTCTGGCAATGCTATCAAGCTTCCAGCATTTGTTTACATAATTGACATACTATACAAATAATTTTCCAGCGACATGAAATTGTACAATAGTGTGAGCTTTCAGCTTTTGTTTCGGGTGTCTTGCCATCGATGCTCTTTCGGAAACAATAAAAAACTAACTTCCTTGCTAATCAGAGCTAATATTTACATCACAACTGAAGACAAAGTTGTGAGAAGGTGTTAAATTAAAATTGATCCATGCTTTCATTGGCAGCAACGTCCCCCCAGCTCTGTCTAAATCAACAAGGCATGTTAGGAAAAAAAAGTAGTTGTCTGGAGCATGCAACATTCCGATCATTTTGTGTAGTTCCACTAAAATAGAGCTCAGCGTCCCTGTTCCAAAGATATTAAGTGTGATTACGATAATAGATGACTGCTGATGAAACAATAATCACACAAATAGAAGCCGATCACCTTTGCAGTATCTCTTAAGACTAACTAGTTGGAGAATATTAGGCTCGGAGTTGGATAAGGAGGATAGAGCAAAACCAATCTCCCATTGTGCAGTCGCAATGAAATGTAGAGACGTTGCCCGTGTGACATTTTGGCAGAACTGCACAAAACACTCTTAAGAAAAAAGTGATTTGTGCAGTTCACCAAAAGGCCGCAATAGCAACAAGGTGAAATGGACAGCCCTGTTTGCAAAAAAGAGGTAGAAAGGAAACAATTACTGGCCAATAACAGTTGATGACACATGCGACGACAATAAAGAAGCATATTCCTTGTCCTAAGGGAAGATAACAACACGGTTGTGTTTGTCTAAAATGGTGTGAGGACGAGATTGCAATATGGAAAGTACGCCGGACGAGCTACGTTTTGGGCAAAGAACTATGGAAGATCCACATGCAGCGACGTGGGAAGACGGGCAGTGGAGCAAGGCCGGAGGGGATACCTGGAGGTCGTCGGGATGTAACTAGGTGAGCGGCAGGGGGCGGAATCTGCCCATACTGCGGCAGCGAGCAGGTGGCGTAGGCCCTACCACGCCGGAGCTTGGTCAGAGATAACGGCGTGTACCGCAGATCGGGACGTGCTACCTCGGCGCCGTCAAATGGAGAAACGATGCACGTCCTCCCTTTCCGCCGGCGGACGGGATGCGGCCGGATCAGTGACCAACGGTGAGAGCGAGAGAGGCCACCGCAGCCTTGTGTGAGATACTCTGAAGAGAGACAAACCAGGCAGGCAGGCTCCATTGTATATAGTGGAGCGGACTACCTTTTTCTCCACAAAAATCATTTTATATTCTGTGTACGTGCCATTGAGCGATATAACTTTATTTAAAAATAACGCGCCAACGCATCAAGTCAAACTTTGTTTCGTGCACGCGTGGTACATGACCTCCGTAGGTAAACAACCGCTACACGCGTTCAAATTAGCACATGGGCTGCCATTTCGTATAGAAATGAGCTCCACCGTGTACCCGCACGGGTGTGGCTGGGCACGAAGCGTGAGTATGTGCACGGTGCACCTATTCTCTTCTTGTATATGTACACCACCTACGTGGGGTTGTGTGAGAGAGATACAAACATAGAGAGATATAGTGTGTGGGTTCGTGAGAG
>NC_057811.1:362102044-362174631 GCF_018294505.1 Triticum aestivum | reverse complement strand
ATGTGTGTGAAATAGAGTCCTGGATATATAATATATAGAGAGGGGGCGATCCACGAGAAGAGAGTGGAGGTATCATCGGCTTGAGGTGTCCATAGAATCGAAAAGAGGGATGATGTGTGTGTGTGTGTGTGTGCGCGCGATCGATAAAGAGTGCCATCGAATTTGTGTGTGCCCACGTCAAAGATATAGAGTGGCTGGCCTACCGGAACATGAGAGGGGACATGTGCAGTTTGTCTCTGTGGCATGGATACCTACCTACAGCGCTCGACTATCGGTGTGTGGTGGGGGGAGAGGGAGGCCTAATTAACTATAAAGGTACAATGGCTGGTATATGTGTGGAGGAGGAGAGAGGCCTACCTCATGTATTAAGGGAGATCGATCTACATCATGTATTAAGGGAGATCGGTCGGAATCCATGCATATGTGTAGGAGAGGAATAAGGTTGGGAGAGAGACAGAGCTAGAGTGTTGGAGGGGGTGTAGTGGAGTTGCTTCTAACAAATGGTGGGATAGGCTTGCTAGACAACCGAAGGGCACGCCTGCAATATCAATAAGAGAGGGGATGGCTACCTGTCTGTGCACGTGCGTGTGAGAGACGTGTCAGGAGGCATGCATGAATGATGGGGGGCGATATGGATGTGGTAAGCAGACATAACTACATAGGAAGATCAATCGTCCTTTGTCAGAGAAAGGAGAGACATAACTTGTGAGGTAAGTCGATCGATGGGGGGGATAGTTAAAGTCGACCTAGGTATATGTTGGGAGATCGATCGGTATACATGCATGTGTGTGTTAGAAGCAAATGAGGCACGGGGAGAAGGATAGAGAGAGAGGGATGCATCTAGGAGGTGGTGCGAGTGTCATACTATATCGAGGGGGGAGAAGTGTGTGAGTATGAGATCGATGAAAAGAGTGGTGGGAGTGAGGCATGGACGGTGATAAGAGAAGAGGGGAAGCTTGTGTTTTGTGCTAGGCACACCTGGCTAGAGAGGCATATCGATCGATGTGTGTCGTAAAGAAGGAGCTGGGGGGCCTACACACACCGTGGGTGAATGACCTAAAGTGAAAAGACGAATTTGCGCGATGGAGCTAGAGAATGTTGAGGGAGGGTTAGAGGGATGCGGGCGTCTGCATGCACGAGAGAAAGTTAGCGCTAGCTAGCTACAAAGATAAGAGGATTGTGTGGGTGTAAAAGACGAACAGAGATCATACTTCATTATAAAAAGCGAATTCGGATATTTGAAGAATTTATCATAGTGTTTTAAACCGACGCATGTGTGAATATATATAATGGTGATACACATGGTGTGGTTATGAACATGTTATACTGCATATAATATATTTTATCTCTACTCTTATAAAAAACGGAGTTGTTAATGATGGTGCCATCCTGCAATATAGGCCGTCCGATTTATATCTGGCGGATAGGAAGGAAACTATGGCAATTTTGAAAAAATATACCCACCACCCCTCTCCATATTTGCAAATTAGGCCTCCCCTTGATCATGTTGATGTTCTGTGGAACGCATGGGCATCTTGCTTGTACTACGTATAACATATAGAACATTGATCATAATTTGGGCTAATGTGTGGCTTTTGCAGCCCAGGTCTAAATACTTGTCATAATGTAGGGGGCGGGGCACTATACTATGTGTGATAAACATGGTGTACACGTATGGAACATGGTTTAAATTATGAATATATAGTTAGTACATCAAATGTACTATTATTTGGAATCAACATCAAGTGTATTCAAAAAATAGAATTCGAGTTCATGTAGTACACATAGTTCATATCTATCTCTATAGTAATCATGTGGTGTGTTATTAAGGTAATACACGAATGATGGTTGAAGTTGGCAACAATCATGATTGTAGATTTGTTATTGAAATAGAGAAATGAATTCAAATTCAGTTCGAATTGCAGTGGTAGTATAGACATTTGGAATGCACTAAAATGTTGGTATGAGTAGGTTACATGCATTATACAGCAACCGAAAAAGGTTAATTGGACATAACATGGATTCATACTACCGAATAGCATTTAATTGCACTAAATTGTTGGTATGAGTAGCTTTAAATAGCATTTTTATAGTAAAACGGGGCAAGACTCTCTCTTTGTGTGGTGTGAATAGTTTTATTTTTTTCGTTTTCTTTTTGGTTGAGGGAAGTGCGAATTGATTTGGTACGTAAAAGTAAAATATTACACATTAGGCTTGTCCCTAAAATTCAACCCGCGCCTTGTTATATCCCGAAAATTCAGATATTGTACTCCCAAAACTGGCGCCTTCACAACCCGCGCCTTGCTATCCCGAAATTACAACGCGCGTGAAAACTCCCTCCAGCTGCCAAATCCCGACACGCGAAATCCCCCTTCTAACCCTGAGCCGAAAGGGTCGCTAGTTCAAATCGGTGCTGGGTACTTTTGTAACACACCCTACATTTTGGACAACCGCGTCCCTAAGTCATGCTTCACCCCCTCCCATCGCCTCCTTTTTGCCATTCAAAATCCCAGGCCGTCATAACCTCTCCGCTCCAGCCGCGAAACCCCACCCTCCTCCGTCCGCCACCTCAACGCTGCCCAGCCGGAGCCTCTTCCCCGACGACGTCGTCCACCGCAACAACTCGACGTCCCTCGTCCACCTCCCCGGATGAGGATCCGTCGTCCATCTCGTTGTCCCGCCGGTTCAGCCACCCCGTCCTCCACCTCCAAGGAGCTGCTCCGACGATCACCTCGTCTATCGTGGCTGCTCCATCCCCACCACGCCGCCTAAACCAGCGCCACCGGAACCGCAGCATCCTCACCGACTCCTCGGACGAAGCCGAGGCCTACTCGGCGCCACCAAAGAGGTTGTACACTCATCGCATCGCACCTTCTCCTTAGCTCGACCTCCCGGCGCCGACGGTGCTCCATCCCGCACCCCCATGGAGCGGCTACCTTGAAACCGGCACCGCGGGCGACATCTCCACGGCGGCTCTCCCCCAGTGCGAGGCCCCTTTGGCGGCGGCGGCCATACCAGCCGGATCTGCTGCTGCTGCTGCTCCGGCTCTCGCTCGATCGCTCACTCGCCCAGCTGCTGCTGCTGCTCTCCCCCTCGCTCGTGCTGCTGCTCTGCTCTGATTTAGCTACACTTCAGTTGACTGAATCGACTTTTGGGTCAGTCAATTTTCAGGGGGTGGGGGGTGCTCGCCGGAGTTAAGGAAGAACCACCCGCAGCGGGGATGGGGGCTCATCGGAGAGGTACCCCACTATCTATCTTAGGGTTCAGGGTGGGGGCGGGGGGCCTATAGGGCTGGCCGGGGCAGCGGCGGACCGGCGGTGGGGAGTTGTTTCAAGGCGGCGAGGCAGCGCTAGGGCCGGCGGTTTAGCCGGTGGTGGCTGGCGGCTCCGGGGGTGCAGGTTGAAGATGAACTGCAGGCCCTCCCTAAACTACATATCAAGTGCCTCTCTGCAACCATTGTGTTCAGTTTCGACAGTAACATTCAGATTCCACAGTAAATTTCAGTTTCGACAGTTAAGTTCAGAGTCAACAGTTTTTCCTCATCTGTTGTAGTCAGGTGGTTTTTGGTGATGTAAATTTTACATCTATTTTACATCATCTATTGGAGATGCTATTAGAATCCCACTTGAGATTGACGATGTCTGTCTTGTGCTGCTTCAGCCTTGACGTCTTACGGCTCACTGGGGCTGCTTCAGCCTTGACGTCTTACGACACATATCGAGGAAGCAATGAATAGTATCTCTGTCTAATATCTGGTTCACCTAGGGTATGCCTATGTTGTTCATCTTGGGTGGGAAACAAATAGTAAAGCAATCATCATCTGTCTTTTTATTAAATTAAAGCAATCATCAGCCTGCTATCATTATTTTTGGATTCATCCACTGGTTGTTACCATCACTCTAAATTTCTGCATGCTCTCCTTACATAATCTCACCATATTTTTTTCATATGCATGTCAGATATTGTACACAGTCATGCTGAACATGTAGAGAAAAAGAGAAGAGTTTTGCGCGGCAATACAATGTCATGCAGACATCGCTCCATGGTGGGTTCAATGGTAAACCCTCCCCACCCCTCTCCAGATTGTAATCCAGAGAAAGATATCTATTCTGAGGTGGATTCAGACGCCGCTGACCACTCCTATTTACCCCCCCCCCCCCAAGGTGTTTGCTCTACCTTGGCATGATGTTAGTCATATCATGCATATGTTGCCTTGCAGTGCCTACTTTTGACGTCATATATGTCATCTGCTTAGTTTAGACATGTTCTGTAATGCCACCTGTTTAGTTTCTGTATCATATATGGGAATTGTGCAGTCTCATGTCTTTTAGCCAGCCATAATATATGTGAAATGTGCAATGCCATCCTGTTTAACCAGGCATCATATATTTGAATGATATCTTGCCCATCCTTTTCTTCATTACATTTCCATTTGTCGACAATGTTTGTACATTAAATTACTCTTCCTGTGAATCAGCCATTTGGGTGGGAGATTGAAAAATCTGGAGTGAAAACAAGGCCTTCAGCGCAGACAGTGCTACCTGTCGAAGCAGATCTCTTGTAGGGTCCCGATAGCTCCTCAGAGATGGATTCAGAGACAGATGACCAGTCCTATTCCCCCACCGAGGTGTATGCTCTAACTTGGCACGGTTTATACTGCTCATATCATGCATATGGTGTCTTGCATTGCATAGATTAGACATCATATACACAATATTCAACACCATGTTCTTAGTTCAGACATCATATCTAATGCCCTCTGTTAAGCATATAAATCACATATGTGAATTAAATGATGCGATCATGATTACTTAGATAACATGTAGGTGAATTATGTCATGCGATCCTGTTTAGTTATTCATCATATCTTTGAATTATGTTATGCTATGCTATCCAGTTTAAATAGAATCATATATGTGAAATTATGTCATGCTATCCGTTTTAGTTAAACAATATACATGTCAACTATTTCATGCCCTCTTTTTTCCACACTATCTGTTGCATCTGTCTCTCATACAATGTCTCTATATTTAACTATGTTTCCTGTTTATCAGCCATTTGAATTGGAGCGGGTGATGCCAGCATCTAGCGGACTAAAAACACGGTCTTAAAAAAAACAGTGCTACCTCTTGGTGGAGATAGCACCCCGGTTGTTGATACGTCCATTTTGCATCATGCTTTTATATCGATATTTATTGCATTCTGGGCTGTTATTACACGTTATGTCACAATACTTATGCCTATTCTCTCTTATTTTACAAGGTTTACATGAAGAGGGAGAATGCTGGCAGCTGGAATTCTGGGATGGAAAAGGAGCAAATATTAGAGACCTATTCTGCACAGCTCCAAAAGTCCTGAAACTTCACGGAAGTCATTTTTGGAATTAATAAAAAATACTGAGCGAAGAAACTACCAGAGGGGGGCCACACCCTGGCCACGAGGGTGGGAGGCGCGCCCTACCCACCTAGGCGCGCCCCCTGCCTCGTGGCCCCCCTGGCAGGCCTCCGGTGCCCATCTTCTGCTATATGAAGTCATTTACCCTGGAAAAAATCATAAGCAACCTTTCGGGACGAGACTCCGCCGCCACGAGGCGGAACCTTGGCGAAACGAATCTAGGGCTCCGGCAGAGCTATTCTGCCGGGGACACTTCCCTCCGGGAGGGGGAAATCATCGCCATCGTCATCACCAACGCTCCTCTCATCAGGAGAGGGTAATCTCCATCAACATCTTCACGAGCACCATCTCCTCTCAAACCCTAATTCATCTCTTGTATCCAATTCTTGTCTCTAAGTCTGGGATTGGTACCTGTAGGTTGCTAGTAGTGTTGATTACTCCTTGTAGTTGATGCTAGTTGGTTTATTTGGTGGAAGATCATATGTTTAGATCCTTTATGCATATTAATACCCCTCTGGTTATGAACATGAATATGCCTTGTGAGTAGTTACATTTGTTCCTAAGGACATGGGAGAAGTCTTGCTATTAGTAGTCATGTGAATTTGGTATTCGTTCGATATTTTGATGAGATGTATGTTGTCTATCCTCTAGTGGTGTTATGTGAACGTCGACTACATAACACTTCACCATTATTTGGGCCTAGAGGAAGGCATTGGGAAGTAATAAGTAGATGATGGGTTGCTAGAGTGACAGAAGCTTAAAACCTAGTTTATGCGTTGCTTCGTAAGGGGCTGATTTGGATCCACATGTTTCATGCTATGGTTAGGTTTACCTTAATACTTTTGTTGTAGTTGCGGATGCTTGCAATAGAGGTTAATCATAAGTGGGATGCTTGTCCAAGTAAGGACAGCACCCAAGCATCGGTCCACCCACATATCAAATTATCGAAGTACCGAACGCGAATCATATGAACGTGATGAAAACTAGCTTGACGATAATTCCCATGTGTCCTCGGGAGCGCTTTTCTCTATATAAGAGTTTGTCCAGGCTTGTCCTTTGCTACAAAAAGGATTGGGCCACCTTGCTGCACTTTATTTACTTTTGTTACTTGTTGCTCGTTACAAATTATCTTATCACAAAACTATCTGTTACCTACAATTTCAGTGCTTGCAGAGAATACCTTGCTGAAAACCGCTTATCATTTCCTTCCGCTCCTCGTTGGGTTCGACACTCTTACTTATCGAAAGGACTACGATAGATCCCCTATACTTGTGGGTCATCAGTTGTACATGCACGAGAACCAGCCCTACCACACATAACCCAAACTCTCGTAGATTGCACCCCTACTGCGATGGACAGAGAACCAGCTTCACCCAATCTAACCCCAACCCCAACAGATAGTAACCCAGTTCCTGTTGACACAACACCATCTCCACCACAGAGCTCCCAAACAAGAGCAGTTAGTAAGGCAGCTCCAGTGCCCAAAGGGCCAGTACTACCACGGCAAACCCCAACTCCACAAGTTAGTATGCCTATTCCTGTGGAGGAAGCACAACCAGGTAGTCGTAGTTTAGCATCTATCGCATTTGATGTTGTTAAATCGTATGTGCATATCTTCCCATCTTGGAAATATTATACTAAAGATGAAGGAAAATGCCAGTTGCAGGTGTTTGTCCAGGATTTATGTGTAAGTAATGTTATTCATGGCAATTACTTTGCTTTGTCCCATACATCCTACCTCCATGATGGTTATAATACAATAAATTTTCCCATTTTTCTCTATAGAGAAGGACCGATTTGGAAACTCAGGATGAGGTAACCTGTGCTAATACCTCAGCTATCTTCAAGAATGCTTGGTGGCAGTATCGGAATTACCTGAGGAAAACGTACTTCACCGGCAAAGAAACTCATCAAATTCCCTTACGTTCTCCTGAGACACATTTACTGGACGATGACTGGGAACGCCTTGTTCTGTACTCGTCCCGAACCAAGAATGTGGTAATGTCTATGAGCTCATTTTCTATTTTAAGTACTATATTCTTGTGTCTTACTGTACTCTGTTCATGTGGAACAAGTGCCTAAACCTGAAGAACAACTGTTCTAATTTAAGATTCCATTGCTATCATAGTTCAAAAAAGAGCTAGGCGTTAATTGTGTGTTTTGCCACCGCCTTGCGCTTTACTGACCAAAGCGCATGCTTATGCGCAGTTATGCATTAAGTAATTTATATGAGTCATTGATCTTCCTTTCATGGGCCCTGTATATTCTTCATACCATTCCTAAAATACAGAACTCTAAAATGATTTAAGCACAATAACTACGCCAAGGAAATTGAAGGATCCAATCGAAACTTCAATGGCACAGCAGGTTGTTCACGCATGTTTCTTTAACAGGCTTGCTCTTATCAATAGCTCTGTTGATTTCAATTTCAATTGTGGATACAGTTGACTTATCATATCATGCACATTACTAGCATCACAATAGAGCCAATAGTGTTGTTGTACATGTAGACCCGTGGTACCCATCTGAAATCTTGTTGTGCCGTGTAGTTTCCCACGCTTTGTATTCTTTCACTACTGCTTTGTCTTGAACTGATATGACTTGAACCGTGTCTCTATTTTTATTTGGCAAGACAATGCAGTGACCATAGGACATAGATATATGTTTGTTTGATGCTTTTATTATGTACTAGTACTTGGCAATAGAAGACTTGGTAGTTTAATCCTGTCCACCTTACTAATGACCTGGTTCACCGAAATGAGTTTCATATACTAGTACATGCTAAACTGTTATGTGTCTGCTTGTTTCTTCTTTTAGAATGCTGATAGAATATTGGGGAAGAGTGCCTTATTAAGCAATGGTAAAGGAAGTAATGCAGATAAGGTTCAGGATAGTGACACATCCTTGTTGGTCTCCAACAAAGCTGATAAAACAGCTAAGGAAGACTATCTCGAAGACAGTGAGACAACCCCAAAGTCCTGTCTTGGTTTAGTGTTGGAGTTACTGGCCACTACCACTTGCACAAGCTATTCAAACTCACTGTCTGAATTAGCTCGGTTTCTTGAGTCTCAACTACAAGCTGAAAGACATCGATTAGCTGTGCTGCGACAAGAAGCGGAAGGACTGCAAAAGTCCCTGGAGCATTCAGATGCATACTTTCTGGTGCAACAGCAAGCGTTGGAGGATTTTAGCGCCAAATAGGACAAAGCTAATAAGCTTGCTAAGCTTATTGCCAGCATGGTGGATACCACGTTTCTTGAGCTCTTATGAAGTTGTTTCAGTTATGCTCTTGTTTTGTTGCCGCGTTTATTTGCACTGGTGGCCAATTTTGACGGCAAGTGTATGTAATATGCTGCTTTTGTCGTCGTTTGTCACGGCAGATGTCCTAAGGAAAGGACTTAGTCGTGGAGCCATCACGACGGGTTAGCTTAAAGGGGTTAAAGAGGACAAGGGACACAAAGAGTTTATACTGGTTTGGCCCCTTCCTGTGAAGGTAAAGGCCTAATCCAGTTGTTGTGGAATTGCTAGGGTTTCATGACCAGGGAGCGAATTCGCTATGCCTGGCTCTCTTGTTTGTTGTCCCTAAACCGCCGTCGGGTCATCCCCTTATATACATGGGTTGACGCCCGTTGGTTTACAGGATCCCGAGGCCGGTTCATAAACGTATCCGGCCCGGTCTCTACTCTTTCTATCTTACAACACAAGTTTACATATCAATGTCGGTTTATGTCTACAGGCCTTAATCCGCCTTTGGGCCTTGGGCCTCCATGAAGCGCCACCGTCTTTGTCTTCATGGGCTTGAAACATAATAACTCATTATGGGGATAACCCGGCCTCTCCTGGCCGGTTTATACCCAATAGTCATATCCCCAACATTAGGCCCCAGATTGATTTGAACTGGTTCATGTCAGTGTTCAACACCTTGAGAAAAATTCTTCCTTCAGCATCTTCGCATAAATCTTGTAACCGCCATGACGTCATCTTCCAGTATCATGATAAACCGCCATGACGTCACCTGTTATTAAAAATGGTATATACCTCACCTTCATTAATGAGCCTCCGATAATCAAGGCGACAACTCTGTCACATATCCAGCTTTGGGCTCCTAGATTTTCGCGCCTATCACTTATCCTTTCACCTTTATAAATAAGGCCAGGGGTTCCTTTTCAATTTTCCCCTTCGTGCCCCTTCACATCGTCTTCTTCCTCGCGTTGCCCGAACGTGGGAGCTCTGCCACCACTGTCGACCTTCGCATCTGCCCCAACAACGGCCGCTGCATCACCCTGATCGTACCAGAAAACCGCGGCGCCTCTCCGCTGTTCCTTTGACACTGGTAAGCCTTCTCTCCTTCTGCCCTAGATCTTATCATTAGGGTTTGTACTCATCGGAGTTCCTCAAAGTTCTAGAGCTGTTCTTCCCTGTTCTTCTTAATAGCGCAATTGGCAAGTTAGATCTGATACTTTCGAGTGCCTTTGTAGTTAGGGCTTCCTTTTTCCTCATTAGCGCATCCCCTTCATATAGAAAAACTCATCTGAACCTGATAAATTGCTTAAGCATCTGAAGTTTAGGTCTGAATATATTCTAGTTTTCTGGTGCACCGCAGATCTGAAATTATCATACCAATAGGTGAAACTTGTTTTTCCCTCACTTAGGTATTTTAGATATGTACCTTTCATACCAATATAGGCGGTTTAGCTTTTTGAAAAGTGATAATCCGGTATGTACCATTAGCCCCTTCTTAACCACCGATTCATTTATCCTTGCACCTTCCCCTTTGTCAGACTCCGGTTTAGCGATTACCAGTCTCCGTTTTAGCAATATCAGACTCCGTTTTAGCAATATCAGACTCCGGTTTAACAATATGCATACACCTCTGCTTCTGCTTATCTTGCATCACCTTATGCTTGCCTGTCATAAATCTTAAACCGGCATTTACCTATTTCCAGCTTTTCATTGCCATGGCCAAACAATTTTATGCTTGTAACTGGGTTCCTTCACGGGTTACGGAATTGCAACTAGAGGGATGCGTCGCCACTGGCGCTTTAGCGAAGAAAGAAGTTATTCAGTGGAGAGTCCCCGGTCCAGAAAATCCTCCTGAGCCCAAGGATGGAGAAGTAGTTGTATTTGTTGATCACCTGAGCCGAGGGTTTAGCCCTCCCGGATCAAAATTCTTCCGAGATGTACTTGCTAGCTTCCAGCTCCACCCTCAGGATATTGGGCCAAACTTTGTGTCCAATGTTTGTCATTTCCAAGTATTTTGCGAAGCTTATCTTCAACAGAAGCCCACATTTGAACTGTTTAGGGATTTCTTCTACTTAAACCACCGTACAGAGTTTACAGACGGACCCAACACTGAACTTGGCGGCATGGCAATTCAAAAGAGAAAAGATGTCAGCTTCCCTCATGCCAAGCTTCACAGTTAGCCTAAGGACTAGAATCGGACTTGGTTCTACTGCAAAGATACATCTCCAACTGATGAAAATCCTCTGTCGGGTTACCGTCCTCATCGTCTCAGCAATACACATCCCTTTCCGCAGAGATTAACTGCAAAGGAAAGATCCAACTACGCCCCACAACTGTCAAAGCTCAGAGCCTTTTTATCAAACGGTTTGACAGGTGTTGATTTTGCTCGCTGCTGGATGACCTGGAGCATCTTGCCCTTAAGCCAGTGCCCCGGTTTAATGTGTGAGTACACAGGGGATTTAAAAGATCCTCAGCGACATGTTGATATTTAGCTAACAAAGGATGAAGTTACCAAATCTGTCAAGAAAATACTGAATGAATCGGAAGCTGTCTGCAGCTAGACCGGTTTAAGTCCTTTTCTGTGTCTTCAATAAACCGCCAACTATAAGAATCACGACCCTTTTTGTTTTAACTTGCTCCTTTTTTAGATACTCTCTTAGAATTTTTTCCATCTTTGACAGGGTGATGATCCGTTCTAGAAGAAGAAGTCACAGGATAAACCGGCAAAACCACAAGATAAACCGGCAAAGCCACTTCGCCAGAAGACCAAGGTTACCAAGAAACCTTCCAAGAAGAGGACCACTGAATCTTCTGAACCAAATGCTGATGCGGACCTGGCTAATCCGGATTTAGAGGTAGAACTTGACTCTCTTGGTTCTTTTTCATACACCTCATTGACAATGACTGTTATCAGGACGACGCTGAAGGCAGCCAAGCTGATGATGCAGAGGTAATTATCCTTTCTTTCGGTTCAGACCCTCTGCCAACATAGAAAATCCGTCAAGCAAACCGGAAAGTAAAATTTTCTCACCCCTTAGCTCACTTGGACCGAAACTTTCTTTTGAATAAGCAGCAACATGAAGCCCGCCGCACAACCCGGCACAGCGGCCAGGTAGTTACCTCCGCCGGTTTATCGAACACTCCGGTTCGGAAACGTCGATCAGAGGTCTCTTATACTCTTGACACTTCTTACCCCAAGGCGGGTTGTTTCCGACAACCTCTTAATCCATCTGACTCAAATTATCAGGGAACACCTAATTCATCCTCTGGCGAATCAATGGCCACACAACTTCCAACACTCAGGACAGTTCCTGGGTGAGTTATGCGTTTGATTTTATGCTTGATGTGTTATATTTGCATGCTGTACTGAACTTTTATGCCTGTTCTTCCCATTGCTAAACCCAGACCCAGTAAAAAGGTCCGGCTAAATAAACCGGCTGACGATAATGCAGCTGTTGAACCGGAAAGAACTCCACATCCGGAAGATACCAACAGTGACGCCATGCTTATTGACCCGCCGCCGCAAGATCATGACTTTGTTGCAGAACAAGTGGAAATTGATCCAACGGGCCAGTCCAATAAACCGACAAGCCCAGTCCGCGACACTGACAATCCGGCAAGCCCAGCAAAAGCCACTGATAAACCGTCGACTTCCGTGAAGGCTGCTGATGATAAAGAAGATGATATTATGATTACTGGCATTAGCCACACTGCTCCTGGCAATCCTGTTGTTTTATCAAAGCATAGTGCCAAGGATGAGCTGTCTGCTATGGGCAAAGGCAAATGGAACACATATTTGTCAACCTATGCTCATCTCAATGCCCAAGACATCCTTTCTGGTTTCTTAAACCGTCTGTACAAAAGCCGCGATTTTGAGGCCGGTTTAGTGAATCTAATGAAGGAGCGATATGAGGTAACCGCATAACTGCTTCTCTTATGTGTCCAATTCAAATATCAACTCCAGTAGCCCCCAAGTGCCAGTTTATGATACTCATCTAAACTGGGACTTTGTAATATCACAACTTTGCATGCTTAGCCTCCAAGGGCCGGGCTATCTCTTTTAAGATGAACCGGTACTTTTAGAATTGCAACATGGTAACTTTCGCCAGTGTAGTCCCCAAGGGCCGGTTTAACTGATGAAGACGAACCGGTACTTTTTAGAAGAATACCCATAACATTACCTTGAGCAAACATACATTAGCCCCCAAGTGCCAAGAGTAATACTTGTATTGCACTTGGGACTTGTAGAAATTTCTGATAATGAGCAAATATGCATTAGCCCCCAAGTATCAGGTGCATAACTTGTTATGTGCTTGGTACTTCAAATATGCACTGCCAACTCATGATATGTCTGTCTCTTATAGGCTGAGCAGAGCAAAAAGGAAACTCAAACCGCTGATCTGCAAGAAAACCTCAAGTCCCAGCAAGCAGAAACTTCCAAAGCCAAAGAGGAGCTGACCAGTGCCTTAACTGCTATGGAAAAGCTAAAGGAGAGTTTCAACAAGGAGCGAGCTGATTGGGAGATAGAAAAATCCGCATTGCAAAAAAGCACCGAGGACGCAGAAGCAGCTCTTAAACCGGTGGTAGACGAGCTGACCGGTGTAAAACGGCAAATACATGCTATGACTGCTGCTGTGTTTGGCAAACATCCTGGCTTTTAGTTTCCAACATACCATCCCATACATTGCCGGCTTACTGATGCTTTCAACGATGCAGGAACTCGCGTTAGTCATCTGGGTTCTGACGTACAGAAGAAGCTGAAGGCTGCCTATACTCTTATAGAGCAGTTATATACCGGCGCGCAACGGATCATCTGCACCGCCTCTCACAACAAGCCGCCCCCAACTTTAATCAAAGATACCTTAGAAAGGTTGTCAATGCTGCCTGCTCGGGTAGAAGAGCTAAAGAGATCTGCCGCAAGGGCTGGTGCTCTGACCGCACTAACCCGGGCAAAAGGATGGGTGCCTGATCTTGATCCAGTGGATGTGAGCAAAGGCTATCCAAGATTAAAAGAAGACGGATCAGAGTTTGGCAATGATGACCTCCGAGCCATAAATCGGGAAGTACGTCCACTGGCTTGTCAACTGGCTGAAGAAGCTGATCTTTCATATTATCAGGCGAGTTATGACGTCAACAACAAAAGGGTCGCTGCACCAACTCCTGAGGCTCAAAATCTTATCCCGCCAATCCGTAAGCACATCTATGCCCCTGACATTGAACCGTCCGTCCTTATAAGCGATGAAGCTGTATTCCAAGCCCTAACTGGGATCGACTCGGCAACTATTGACTTCCAGCCACTGGATAGAGAGGAGGATGATGAACCGGTGCAAGATGATCCGCAGCCGTCAAGTCAACCTGGAGACGAATCATGATCCGGAAGCCGGTTTATCCTGCCGCGTGCTGCAATACTTGAAAAACAATTATTCTTTTGGGCACTAAAACGCCTTGTAATAAGCTAGTTAAAACACTTGGTCTACTATGCCATCATGCATATTTATTTTTGCATGACACTTGTTAATCTGCCATGCTTAAGATATATGATGGTCATAATCAGTAGCTGCTCCTACATACAAGAAGTTGAAAGTGTCCTGGCGGTTTACCGCCGGACGGGTCATGATACCCAAATATATAGCCATGGTTTATAACCCAGGCTGTAAAAAGATAATCAAATATGAAAATAAATGATACCTGTGACATTGAATCACAGCGTTGGCTGACCAACTTTTGTAGTAAGGGCGATACCCTTAATTATGAGTACTGATAAGTCCTTCCATATTGTGCCGGTTTATGATAAAACTGTACCGGGTTGTGATAAACACCGGATTGTTCATATATAACACTGGTGACTTATAGTCAAAACCAGACCGGGTTAATAAGCGCCTGATTATAATTGATCATATATTGATAACTTGTAGTTGAAAGTCAAGTCGGGTTAATGAACGCCGGTTTATCAAAACATTATAAATGTCATTAAAAGACAATAAACTTGGAAAATAAAAGCATATGAAAAACTTGTAGTCGAGGCTTTTCACGGGCTGCTAGGCCCCAAATTCGAGGCTTTTCATGGGCTGCCAGGCCACTGAGGTAAACCATTTCACAAAGCCTTTTAAGATGGTCCTCAATCCTTAACCAATCGTCGTCTTAACTTTGACAAGTTCAGGGTCTTATGAGATTGACTTGTCGAAGTTCGGCGGGTCATACTAGGTTTACCTGGACGGAGTGACTTACTTAAAGAAGGCAGGCTAACCCGGGGTTTTAGGTGTATACACCAGGCTTCCAAGCCATGGCTTGATAGCCTATTACAAGTGTAGAATCTTTGTTCATTGCGACGGCAAAGAATCCCCAAGCAATATTTTGAGCTGTGCTCAGTGGGTGCCTATGTTTGAGTTGTGCTTTTGCCACACTCTCTTTGGCCCCTAAGTAATTTTCTTTTGGCCTTGAGCCGATCAAGAGGTGTAGCTATGGTTCAAATACGACCAAGCCCCCAAGTGATTTTCCTTGTGGCCTTGCGCCGATCAAAAGGTGTAGCTATGGTTCGAATACGACCAAGCCCCCAAGTGATTTATAGATATGGCTTTTACAAGCTGAATCAAGGGGTAAACCAGACGCCGCTTTATGAACAGAAGCCCCCATGTAACCACACATGATGTAAGAAAAAACAACATATACCCCGCTTTAGCATAGGCTCCGGTTTATTATATTGATCATAATATATACATTGTCATAACTATGTACATAAGCAGAGCCTATGGCTCATGTATAGTAAGGCCGAAGATGAGCGATATTCCACGGCCGATGGGTCTCCTCCTCCGATTTACATGAGTCTTTGTGCTCTCGAACATCGATTAGGTAGCATGACCCGTTGTGCAGATTCTTGTTGACCACAAAGGATCCTTCCCAAGGGGGTGATAACTTGTGCATGTCAGTCTGATCCTGGATTAGTCGGAGCACTAGATCGCCTTCTTGAAAAGTTCTAGTTCTAACCCGGCGGCTGTGATAACGACGCAGATCCTGCTGGTAAATCGCCGAACGAGCCGCTGCAATGTCACGTTCCTCATCTAACAGGTCAAGTGCTTCCTGCCGTGCCTTCTCATTATCAGCTTCGACATACGACGCCACACGGCACGAGTCATGATTGATGTCACTAGGGAGAACCGCCTCCGCTCCATAAACCATGAAAAAAGGCGTGTAACCCGTAGACCTGTTGGGCGTGGTATTGATGCTCCATAACACAGAAGGCAACTCCTCCACCCAACAACCCGGCGTCCGTGGCAAAGGAACCATAAGCCGGGGCTTGATGCCTCTCAAGATCTCTTGATTGGCTCTCTCCGCTTGACCATTAGACTGGGGGTGAGCCACTGATGATACGTCAAGCCGGATGTGCTCACGTTGACAGAACTCCTTCATAGCACCCTTGGACATATTGGTACCATTATCAGTTATAATGTTGTGTGGAAAGCCAAACCGGAAAATCACCTTTTTGATGAATTGGACCGCCGTAGCTGCATCATACTTACTGACTGGCTCTGCCTCCACCCACTTAGTGAACTTATCAACTGCCACCAAAAGGTGGGTCTTCTTATCCTAGGATCGCTTAAAGGGCCCAACCATATCCAGCCCCCAAGTTGCAAACGGCCAAGTGATTGGTATCATCCTCAATTCCTGGGCCGGAACATGAGCTCGGCGTGAAAACTTCTGACAACCGTCGCACTTTTTCACCAAGTCTTCTGCATCAGCATGAGCCGTCAGCCAATAAAAGCCATGATGAAAAGCTTTAGCCACCAGGGAATTTGAACCGGCGTGATGACCACAATCCCCTTCGTGAATCTCCCGAAGAATCGCACATCCTTTTTCAGGAGACACGCAACGCTGAAACGCCCCTGTCACACTGCAATGATGTAGCTCTCCAATGATAATAGTCATGGACTTGGACCGCCGGATTATCTGCTGGGCCAAAGTTTCATCCTCCGGTAACTCACCCCGGTTCATATACGCCAAATATGGGACCGTCCAGTCTGGGATGAAATGAGTAGCTACCACCAACTGAGCCTCCGGATCAGGAATAGCCAAATCTTCCTCTGTTGGGAGCTTGACCGACGGATTATGTAGCACATCCAGAAATACATTGGGTGGAACTGGTTTACGTTGGGAACCCAAGTGACTTAAAGCGTCTGCCGCTTCGTTTTTCCGCCGGTCCACATGATCAACTTGATAGCCTTTGAAGTGACCTGCAACAATATCCACCTCTCGATGATACGCTGCCATGAGCGGATCCTTGGAATCCCAAGTACCAGACACTTGTTGAGCCACCAAGTCCGAGTCACCGAAGCACTTAACCCGGCTTAAATTCATCTCCTTAGCCATTCAAAGACCCTGGAGTAGAGCTTCATACTCAGTTGCATTGTTAGTACAAGGGAACATTAAACGGAGAACATAACAGAACTTATCACCTCATGGGGAAGTTAATACGACTCCAGCCCCCGAGCCCTCCAATTGCCTGGACCTCAAAATGAATAGTCCAATAAGTATGATCCGGCTTCTCTTCTGGCGCCTGTAATTCTGTCCAGTCATTGATGAAATCCACAAGTGCCTGAGATTTGATCGCCGTCCGGGGCATATATTTTAACCCGTGAGGCCCAAGCTCAATAAACCATTTGGCAATCCGGCCAGTTGCTTCCCGGTTCTGGATTATATCCCCCAAAGGAGCAAAGCTGACCACAGTTATGGGATGACCCTGGAAATATTGCTTAAGCTTCCGGCTCACCATAAAAACTCCATACACCAGCTTCTGCCAATGTGGGTACCTCTGCTTGGATTCAATAAGTACCTCACTTATGTAATAAACCGGCCGCTGAACCAGATACTCCTTTCTAGCCTCCTTACGCTCCACTACAATAGCCACGCTCACAGCCCGGGCGTTAGTAGCCACATATAACAACAATGGCTCTTTATAAACAGGAGCAGCAAGGACCGGCGGATTGGCCAGCTACCGCTTTAAGTCCTCAAATGCTTCATTGGCAGCGTCACTCCAGACGAAGTCATTCGTCTTCTTCAGCATCTGATACAAAGGGATGGCCTTCTCACCAAGGCGACTGATAAACCGGCTCAAGGCGGCAATCCGGCCTGCCAGGCGTTGAACATCATTGATACACTTTGGTTTAGCCAAAGAAGTTATAGCCTTGATTTTCTCCGGATTAGCCTCAATGCCCCTGTTAGACACCAGAAAGCCCAAGAGCTTGCCTGCCGGTACACCAAAGACACACTTGGCCAGATTAAGCATCATTTTATAAACCTGGAGGTTATCAAAGGTCTCCTTCAAGTCATCTATCAATGTCTCCTCCTTTCTGGATTTCACCACAATATCGTCCACATAAGCATGAACATTGCGGCCGATCTGATTATGAAGACAATTCTGCACACAGCGCTGATAAGTCGCTTGGGCACTCTTGAGCCCAAAACGCATAGACACATAACAGAAGGCTCCAAAGGGAGTTATGAAAGTTGTCTTCTCCTAGTCCTTAACTGCCATTTTGATCTGATGGTAGCCAGAATAAGCATCCAGAAAAATCAAATGCTCGCAACCCACCGTAGCATCAATGATTTGATCAATACGAGGGAGGGCAAAAGGATCCGCTGGACAAGCCTTGTTTAAATCTGTGTAGTACACACACATACGCCAAGTGCCGTTCTTCTTAAGTACCAGCACCGAATTAACCAACTACTCAGGATGAAACACTTCAATGATAAACCCAGCTGCCAAGAGCTTGGCTACCTCCTCACCAATAGCCTTGCGTCTTTCTTCATTGAACCGGCAAAGAAATTGCTTGACCGGTTTAAACTTCGGATCAACATTAAGTGTGTGCTCAGTGAGTTCCCTCGGTAGACCTGGCATGTCAGAAGGCTTCCACGCAAAGATGTCCCGGTTCTCACGGATGAACTCGATGAGCGCGCTCCTATTTCGGATCCAGGTTAGCGCTGATGCTAAACTCCTGGGATGAATCGCCAGGAAAAAAATCAACCAGCTTAGTCTCATCAGCCGATTTAAACTTCAAGGCCGGGTCATGCTCTGTAGTTGGCTTCTTCAAGGAGGTCATATCTGCCGGATCAACATTGTCCTTGTAAAACTTCAACTCCTCTGTTGCACAAACCGACTCAGCATAAGCCGCATCACCTTCTTCACATTCCAAAGCGATCTTATGTCTCCCATGCACAGTGATAGTCCCCTTATGACCCAGCATCTTGAGATGCAGATAGACATAATAGGGCCTTGCCATGAACTTAGCATAAGCCGGCCGCCCAAACAGGGCATGATATGGGCTCTCGATTTTCACCACTTCAAAGGTCAATGTCTCTGATCTTGAATCCTGCTCATCACCAAAAGCAACCTCCAGAGCTATCTTACCCACTGGATACGCCGATTTACCAGGTACCACACCATGGAAAACGGTGTTGGACGGTCTAAGATTTTTATCTGTTAACCCCATGCGATGGAAAGTTTCATAATAAAGTATATTGATACTACTCCCTCCATCCACGAGTACCTTGGTGAACTTATAACCCCCAACCTGAGGTGCCACCACCAACGCCAGATGACCCGGATTATCAACCCGAGGTGGATGATCCTCTCGACTCCACACAATGGGCTGTTCAGACCAGCATAAGTAACGGGGCAATGCCGATTGAACGGAGTTCACTGCCCTTTTATGAAGCTTCTGATCGCGTTTACACAGGCTAGTGGTGAAGACATGGTACTGCCCACTGTTCAACTGCTTCGGGTTGCTCTGGTAACCCGACTGCTGCTGCTGCTGTTGACTCCCCTGATTATTATAACCACCTTGGTTGCCTTGATTGCCATGACCGCTTTGATGACCGTGAAATCCTGAACCGGAACTGCTTCCACCATAACCCGGCCCATGAGACCCGGGGCCTGAACCGCCGGCCGGTCCATGATCATGCCGGAAAAAATCTGAATTTTTGAACTCCCGCATAATATAACAATCCTTCCAGAGGTGCGTGGCTGGCTTGTCCCGCGATCCGTGCTTTGGGCAGGGCTGGTTCAATAGGTAATTCAGACGCTCCGGATTGGGACTTGGTTCTCCTCCACGCGGGGGCGGTTTACCCTTACGACGCTGACCATTACCCTGCGCATTGGTGTTAGCCACAAAATCTGAACTGTTATCCGCCTTGCGCTTACCGCTGTTTCCATGACCCGCCGGGTTATGCTGCTGCCCTTTGGTGCTGCCGCCCTTCTTTCCCTTTCATGTCTTGTCATCATCAGATTCAGGATCCTTGGTACTGTCGGAGTTGGCATATTTCACCAAGGCCGCCATAAGAGTCACCATGTCATTGCAGTGACGTTTAAGCCGTCCCAACTTCAACTTCAGAGGGGTAAACCGGCAATTGCCTTCCAACGTTAAAACTGCTGTATCAGCATTGATGCGGTCTGATGAATGCAAAATTTCCAAAACCCGGCGCACCCAATGGGTTGTTGATTATCCTTCCTCCTGGACACAGGCCGCTAAGTCCACAATTGACATGGGCTGCTTGCAAGTGTCTTTGAAATTCTGAATAAACCGGGCTCTTAACTCGGCCCATGATCCGATGGAGTTAGCTGGCAAGTTCTTCAGCCAAGTGCGAGCCGTCCCTTCCAACATCACGGTGAAGTATTTAGCGCATGCCGCATCATCTACGTCCAGCATCTCCATAGCCATCTCATAACTTTCAACCCATGCCTCAGGGGATAAATCGGTAGTGTAATTCGGCACTTTACGTGGGCCCTTGAAATCCTTGGGCAGCCGTACATTGCGTAACGCTGGGACGAGACACGGCACCCCCAAAGAACTGGAAGTCACCCCTGGTTCCACCGAAGTTGTTGGACGAACCGGAGTAAGCTGACGGGCCGCGTTCTGTGCTGCTAACTCACCCTCCTGACGTGCCCTAGCACGGTCCACCACATCCTGAGCATCAACCACCGCCACCCGCTGGGTAATGGCCTCGAGGCGAATTACGGTTCCGCGCACTGCTAGACACAGCCGGTTCATCAATATGCCTGCTGTAACTCCGGCTTGGGCGGGGGGTGGAACGAATACTCTCGCAACTGTACGAATAGGCCTGCTGCTGAGTCAAAGCTGTCTGAAGGAGCTCCCTAGCCCGTCGTGTCTCCACCGCTACAGGGGACTCACCATCGACTGGGAGTGCTGCCAATCGTGAAGCGGCTGCGACAATGTTATCCAAGGGGTTGGAGTAATGACCCGGGGGCGTGGGCACATGCTGGGATGGGATATTCTGAGGAGGTAGATCCATTGCGTGTGGCTGAACCGGTCTCCCTGTTCCAGGTGCCTCGACCCGGTTTACCACTGGCTGGTTGCTGGTTCCTGCTCCTGGCGTGTTGAAGAGATTCCTGGCTTCATAAACCGGAGGCAGGTGAGATCGGTACCTCCTCCTCGTGACATCATTCGATGCGTGTTGATCCAACATAAGCCGATAAGCCTGTGCATCTAACTTGGCTTGCTTCGCCATCATCCTGGCGTTTTCGGCGGCCAGATCCGCTTTGGCTTGGGTTATTTGATCCTTTACCTTCGCCACCTCTGTGTTGTGCCGCTCCTGATCCACCGGATTGACCTCAGCGGCTAGCAACGCTGCCAAGGTGTCAAATAAATCAGACAAAGCCTGAGCCGGTGGTGGGTGGGGCCTCCTGCCCTAGCTGCCGTTGCCGGCGTTGAACCGGAGATCATCACCGCGGTGGTCGAAGATTGTGGCGCTGACTGTGTACCGTCCATGAAGATCACAACTCGGCTTGGCGGATCAAAGGGGTCCGGAATACTGTCGCCATCGGAACAGCCCCCAAACCGGCCATCCTGAAGCTGGTACAATGACTCGGTTTCTCCAGTAGATGACTCATCCCTGGAGTAAATGACGGTTTCGCCATCATATTCCGATCTATCCTCAGATTCCACACCGTGGATGACTCCCGCGAAGGCACGCTTCATGGCAGGCTTAACCCGGGCAGATCTCGCACACTGAGCCGTTTCGATGATGTCGGTGTAGAAATAGCGGTAATAGGCTAGCGTTAATTTCTTGCTTATTTATTTCCTTATTGTCTTGTTTAGTTGTTTGCTTGTAGTCACTGCAGTTCTTTTTCTGTGTTTTTCTAGTGGCCACAATAACCTACTTTTTGGAAACTAGGCCAAAATAATCATGGCAACACACGAACTGTTGTAACCATGGGCCTCCTGCGGGCCGTTTGATCCATGGGCCTTCTACAGGCTGTAGGATCCATTGGCCTTCTATACGGGCCGTAGGATCCATGGGCCTTCTATGGGCCGTATGATCCATGGGCCTTTTACGCGCCGTAGGATCCATGGGCCTTCTACGGGGCATATCGTCATTTCACCAATCGTGGGCCGTACTATTCGTGGACAATAACGGGCCGTTTAGTGGCCGTATTTGATAACTCTATGAAAACAGCCAATGGGTTTTTTTCGACATGAAAACGGCCCAACGTATTAACGGGCCACAAACGGGCTGACTGTAACCACGGGTTGAATTTGGCCCACAAGCAGAAAATGACAGTAACGGGCCGTAAGTAACCGAATGCTGGAAATGAGCCCAAGAATAAATGGGCCGTGAGAAGGCCGAAATATATCATGGGCTGGAGACGGCCCAACGGAATAATGGGCCGTTAATGGGTATAAAGTGGTACACTGTTCATTACGGGCCAGTTTTACCACGGGCCATTAAGGGGCCGAGGGTTACTAAGGGCCTCATATGGGCCGAAAGACATCATGGGCCATACATGGGTCGGAAGTTAAAACGGGTTGGAATTATATTGGACGGCCCAGATGACGCTACTGGGCTAATTCGGATAGGCCGTAAACGGGCCCTGGGATAGCGGGTTGTAAATGGGCTATATGCGAACAGGCCGTTAACAGGCTTGCCGTGGGCCGGCCCGCCACCTTTTGACCAAGTCAAACGGGCTGGCCTTTTCACAGGAATGGGCCTCTGTTGGGCCGTCCCACGTGTCGGCGTATCATAGGCGCTTTGCGTCCAATGAGTGGATGACATCTGTCCCAACGGTGAGCCGACACGTGTTTCCTCCAGCCAATGATGATTTTACACGTGGAAAATCCCCATTGGTCGGGGCTGTTATTGGTTATCGGATCCAAAACCGGACTCGATTGGTTAACGGCGTTCCGTTACGGTGGATGCCACGTGTCGGTCACGCTTGACGAAAGCACTTCTGTGACGCGCGATTTATCGTCATGGAAGTGGACACTTCCGTGATGATAATTTTGGTAATGTCATGGAACACTTCTACGACAGCACAGGTATGACTATCTTGATTCTGTCATAAATTTGTCACGGATGTACATGCATGACAGAAAACGTGACCTACTGTGACAAACACGTATCATCACGGAAGTGTTTTTTTTGTAGTGATTCCGCATGTGCAAAACTGTCTTGCACCTGTTATATGTGAACCTAGAGCTTATCACACCCGATCATCACGTGGTGTCTCGGCACGACGAACTGTCGCAACGATGCATACTCAGGGAGAACACTTATACCTTGAAATTTTAGTAAGGGGTCACCTTATAATGCTACCGCCATACTAAGCAAAATAAGATGCATAAAAGATAAACATCACATGCAATCAAAATATGTGACATGATATGGCCATCATCATCGTATGCCTTTGATTCATCGCCAAAGCACCGTCATGATTTCCATCATCACCGGCTTGACACCTTGATCTCCATCGTAGCGTCGTTGTCGTCTCGCCAACTATTGCTACTACAACTATCGCTAATGCATAGTGATAAAGTAAAGCAATTACATGGCGTTTGAATTTCATACAATAAAGCGACAACCATAAGGCTCCTGCCAGTTGCCGATAACTTTTACAAAACATGATCATCACATACAATAACTTATATCACATCATGTCTAGACAATATCACATCACAACATGCCCTGCAAAAACAAGTTAGACGTCCTCTACTTTGTTGTTGCAAGTTTTACGTGGCTGCTACGAGATTCTAGCAAGAACCGTTCTTACCTACGCATCAAAACCACAACAGTGATTTATCAATTTTGCTATTTTAACCTTCAACAAGGATCGGCCACAGTCAAATTTGATTCAACTAAAGTTGGAGAAATAGACACCCGCTAGCCACCTTAATGCAAAACAAGTTGCATGTCTGTCGGTGGAACCATTCTCATGAACGTGGTCATGTAAGGTTGGTCCGGGCCGCTTCATCCAACAATATCGCTGAATCAAAATAAGACATTGGTGGTAAGCAGTATGATGATCACCGCCCACAACTCTTTGTGCTCTACTCGTGCATATCATCTACGCATAGACCTGGCTTGGATGCCACTGTTGGGGAACGTAGCATGCAATTTCAAAAAAGTTCCTAGCTCATGCAAGATCTATCTAGGAGATGGATAGCAATGAGAGGGGGATAATGTGTCCACGTACCCTCGTAGACAGAAAGCGGAAGTGTTAGCTTAACGCGGTTGATGTAGTCGAACATCTTCTCGATCCAACCGATCAAGCACCGAACGTACGACACCTCCAAGTTCTGCACACGTTCAGCTCGATGACGTCCCTCGAACTCTTGATCCAGCAAAGTGTCGAGGGAGAGTTCCATTAGCACGACGGCGTGGTGATGGTGATGGTGAAGTGATCCGCGCAGGGCTTCACCTAAGCACTACGTGAATATGACCGAAGGCGTGAACTGTGGAGGGGGGCGCCACACACGGCTAACAATGTTTGTTGTGTGTTCTAGCGGTGCCTCCCCCCTCATATATATATATATAGGTTGGAGGGGAGGAGAGGCAGCCAAGGGAGCGCCCCAAGTAGGAGAAATCCTACTTGGGGTCCTCCCGATTCTGCCTCCCCCCTTTCCTACTCATATACGGAGTAGGAAGGGAAGAGGGGGAAGGGGAATCCTAGTCCCTTTTTTTACTTTTCTTCTCCAATTTGGCCAGCCCATATAGGGAGTGCACCAGCCCTGTGGCTGGTCTGTTTCCCCTCTTGGCCCATTAGGCCCATATAGCTTGCTGGGGGTTGCCCGGAACCACTTCCGGTGACCCGATATGTACCCGGTACCCCCAAAACACTTCGGGTGTCTGAATACTATCGTCCTATATATGAATCTTTACCTCTCGACTATTTCGAGACTCCTTATCATGTCCGTGATCTCATCCGGGACTCTGAACAGCATTCGGTCACCAAATCACATAACTCATATAATACAAAATCATCATCGAACGTTAAGCGTGCGGACCCTACGGGTTCGAGAACGATGTAGACATGACGGAGACACCTCTCCGGTCAATAACCAATAGCGGAACCTGGATGCTCATATTCGTTCCTACATATTCTACGAAGATCTTTATCGGTCAAGCCGTAATGACAACATATGTTATTCCCTTTGTCATCGGTATGTTACTTGCCCGAGATTCGATCGTCGGTATCTTCATACCTAATTCAATCTCGTTACCGACAAGTCTCCTTACTCGTTCTGTAATACATCATCCCGCAACTAACTCATTAGTCACATTGCTTGCACGGCTTATTATGATGTGTAGTACCGAGAGGGCCCAGAGATACCTCTCTGATACTCGGAGTGGCAAATCCTAATCTCGATCTATGCCAACCCAACAAACACCTTCGGAGATACCCGTAGAAAATCTTTATAAACACCCAGTTATGTTTTGACGTTTGATAGCACACAAGGTATTCCTTCGGTATCCGGGAGTTGCATAATCTCATACTCAAAGGAATATGTATATGACATGAAGAAAGCAATAGCAATAAAACTGAACAATCAACATGCTAAGCTAACGAATGGGTTTTGTCCATCACATCATTCTCCAAATGATGTGATCCCATTCATCAAATGACAACACATGTCTATGGTTAGGAAACTTAACCATCTTTGATTAACGAGCTAGTCTAGTAGAGGCTTACTAGGGACACGGTGTTTTGTCTATGTATCCACACATGCATCAAGTTTCCGGTTAATACAATTCTAGCATGAATAATAAAAATTTATCATGATATAAGGAAATATAAAATAACAACTTTATTATTGCCTCTAGGGCATATTTCCTTCACTAATAGGAGTACCACACCAGGATGAGCACAGAATTGAGCCCGTTTGTTTGTGCCTAGTACTTGAGTTAATATATCAGGCAATGCACTGGTGCGGAGGGATTATCCTTTTACTCTGCATATATAACTTGTCTGAAGTCTAACTAAGCAAAATGTTTCACCAAATCCCTTCTTAAGAAATACAACAGGAAAGATGTATCGCTTGAAAATTTATTGCACGATGCAGTTTATGATATTGTTTGAATCCTGGATTTTAAATTTCAGAAAATCCAAAAAGTGACTGGAAATTCATGAAACTAAGCATGGTCTCGTGATATGGCACAAATATTCCTACGTAATTTTTTTCTTCAATTTCGGACAAGCTGCTTATGAGAAGTTACACAAAGGAAGAGCCAAGGTATTTTGGAACAAAGACCTGTCACGTTAAGGCGAACGCTTTCACTATTGAAACCGTGGGCATTTACGTGCCGCCATGAGTCCCTCTTCTCATCGGCAGGTGCCACCAAGCAAGCATGTGAGTCGACGGGAGGCGTGCGAGCAGACCGCTGCGCAGGCTCTCCGGGAGGCAAGCCCTTTGATCAGGCTCCACCGCCCACCTTCGTCGCAACTGCCCCCACTTTTAATCGCGTCGGCGCCGCAGTTTAAAATCAACCCAGCACTACCCGGTATCGCTACAATCTTCTCCTGTCGTCTCCCTCCAACCAGCCTGACCTAACCATACGCCATGTCGCATCACGATGGTCTGCCCTTAGTCTTCCAGTTTCCTGAGGAAGACACCCAGCCGGAGTCTCAAGAACATAAGGCGCTTTGGGACGAGCTTGAACCAGCCTTGCGGGAAGACGCCGTGCCTGTCCCAGCTCCCGTTCTGGCTCCCGTTGCCCCGACTGCGCCAGCGCCCATCCCCGTGGCATTGATGGGTTGGGAGCCGCACATTTTCGTCGAGCTTGATGCAACAGGGTTCCACGAGGTCCCTGCTGACTTCCACGCGCCCGTGCACCTGCCAGTGCATGCGCCTACGCGTGCACTGACGCGCGCGCCCGTGCCGGTGCCCGTGCACCTGCCAGCGCATGCGCATGCACGTGCACTGATGCGCGCGCCCGTGCTAGTGCCCGTGCACACGAATGTCTCTGCCGCGCCGTTGCCTGTGCCTGTCCCCGCAAGGTTGCCGGTGCCCCCCTCAGCGGCATGGATGGCCGTCGTCGACCGCTTCCTTGCACCAACGCTAGTCGCCTCCTCCCGCCAGTTGACTCGCTCTTGGAGACCGAAGTCCAGAACATTGTGGCCTTCCTTGAAGCTAGGGCCAACGTCCAGGAGTACGCCAACAAAGGCGCAAAACACCGCCGTCGCCGTCACCGTCGGTCAGTGGCCCGACGACACACAGAGCATGGCAGAGGAGCCGCTTCCCACCACAAGACGCCCCCGCCGGCGCCGCGTAATCTAAATTTGCCATGAAAAACGTTCGGATTGCCATGCTTAAAATCTAAACGTTTATAATTTCCATTTATTTTAGATCGATCGTCATATGAATATAAAGTCGGAGTCGGACCGAATGAAATCTATGCTTTGATCGATTGAATGTTCTGCTAGAGCCGTATCAAATTAAATATAAAACATCATCAAGCCACATGTATTCCTTCTCATCCAACGACCTAGACTACTTCAATGTCGAGCGCTCAACACGTTGAGCGTGCAGTTAATTTCATGCCAAAAATAGTGCTAATCGCATAATAACACGCAAATAATATCCTACTTAATATCCGCACGCACTTAATACACTTCCAAATTAACGTGCATTGCACGTACACATTGACTAGTACTACTAGTACGTGAAAATGGTGCCATAACTTGTGAACGCGTCCAGATATGGTCAACGGCAACATCGCCCACGAGTTCTTTGTGTTTGCCGGTGCGTCTAAACATAGAAGGGGAGGAGAGAGAGCAGACATGAAACCCACCAGTAAGTGAAGGCGAATAGTATGTGTTAACGAGCCGGTCCCACTAATGTATTAAAAGTAATATTACATGTTATCCATTAAATAGGTTGTGGTAATATAAAAACATTATATCAACAACGGGGGTACAACAAACATTGTTGTACTACGTATGTTGCCTATTGACGTGCGGCTTGAAGGCCCTGGTCGCATGTTGATCCTCGTCCTTTTTAATTTTTAATTTATATATGGGTCCAAATTTGTTTCATGACAGGTGAGCCCCTTGGTGTGTAGTTTGTAGCACTTTAATTTGTGGGTTGAAATTTTTTCCATTACAAGTGGACTATCGGTGTGTAGTTTTGTAGCTTATTTGTAATAATTAAAGAGAACAACAGAGTTTTTTGGAAAAATACCATGGTGCAACGTTGAAGGCAAGAAAGGACATACGAGAGAGCGATGACCGAGCCAGAGGGAAATCAATTGGGGGAGGTGCGGGGGTTGCAACGATGTTTGGAGTAGTTGTGGGCCGAATGCTACGAAAATATAATCTAAACCCACCGGAATAAATGCCTAGACAAATTAATCCAAGGTTGGAGTCCCCCTCGCAATGTAAATAGCTCCGGCTTTGCGAGGGATGGAAAGGTAGCTTAGATGTGTGGAAGATACAGCGAGAGAAAGCGAGGTCAATCGAGACACATATAGATAGAGAGACAAAGTGAGTGTGGTCCGACATTCATTGAAAATATATATATGCTCTGGAGAGATATTGTCTGATTGAGCTTTTGGGAAGGGTGAGGGCTGTAAGATAGAGCTTGAGAGATGATCCAGTCATAGACATGTAGATATGAGACGGGTTGGAGAGAGTATATATCTTTTGTGTCCGATTACATATATAAAGGGAGAGAGATTGAGCATGGGTCGTCGTGTGATCGAAAGAGTGAGACGGGTTGGAGAGAGTATACAATATGAATATGTCGAATTGGGCTCAAACATGGAGATATATCTTTTGTGTCCGAGAAAGAGCGAGGTCAATCAAGACATACAAAGAGAGAGAGAGAGAGAGAGAGAGAGAGAGATTGAGCGACCGTGGCCCGCCATGAGGTCGAAAGAGTGGGGACTGACCTACATAGACAATCTGCGTGAGAGAGTATAGAGTGTGTCAATCGAGGCCCGAACAGGGAGATATATCATTTGTGTGTGAAAGAAAGTGAGGTTAATCGAGACTCAGATAAAGAGAGCGAGATTGAGCGAGTGTGGCCCGCCGTGCGGAAGAAAGAGTGAGAGAGTCTCGAGGGAGTGACCTAGATAGACAATGTGTGTGCGTGCGCACGAGAGGTTGGGGGGCTAGATAGGTAATGCATGTATCTAGCGAGAGAGGGTGGGAGGGAGAGAGAGAGAGCTCGGCATGGGGTGCAATGGTGGGTGTGTGAGGTAGATACATTTGGTAACATAGTGGAAAAAGGGGGTTGTGTAGTTGAGAGAGTTAGAGATCGAAACATGGAGAGAAAGAATGAACGTGTGTCGGAAAACGATAGCTTCCTAAGGTGGTTAGGAGAGGAAGATTGACCAATACAGGAAGTATGTAGCATGTGTGCCGTGGGGGGGGGGCTAAAAACAACATTTGAATGTAGATAGTACGAGACTTAATATCGATGTTTCAATTCGGTGTACATTGTAAGATTTGAACTGAGGACCATGCATATGGGTAATTATTTCGAATTCGTGCCATACTAAGTTTGGAAAAGTTGACATTGACTCGATTGTTGTGCTATTTTGTAGGTCATATGTTTGAACCCATCCAAAGTTTTCTCACTACCATGGTGTTCATCATATACATATGAATTAGTATTAAAAAGTAGCATGGATAACGTGAAATGCGAAATCCATCTTAGAATTGGAGATCGCTATGTGACACACACTCTAATTCAAATAACTAATTATGTGACACACACTCTAATCCACATTAGCATGGATACCGTGGATACCCTTTCAAAAATAATAATAATCAAATAACTCCTCATTAACTAATTTATAGTATCTCGTTTTGAATGACTAATTATTTGCAAGGAAAACACGGGCATGGTAATACATACAGATTCGTTTGCAAATGAAAGAAGATTCCTTTGCATTCTCAAATGTAGGCGCACCAGGCAGACCAGGGTCATGTCGTGGTGGTTGCGTGTGTCGTACGGACGCTTAGCACCCAACCACCGACCCCCTCCCTCCCCCCCCCCAAAAAAAGAACGACGACAAAATAAGTTCGCACTTCCATGTTTCGGATTGAAATATCTGGCGGCCCCAATTCCAGTCCTACAAAATCTCCCTTCTCCACCGTCCCCTTCCGCGCCCGATTGCTTAAATCCCTAATTCGCTGCCAACCCAAGCAAAGTTTGAATTGCCCCTCATCTCGTCTCTTTCCCCACCTTTGTGCCGGACGATGACGACGAAGACAACGGTCGCGCTTCACCACCGCACCGGAGCTACCTCATCTACGCCCTCGTCCACCGCATCAGGTGGTCCACCAACAACGTCGGCCGCCGCAACCGACGTGCCTCACATACACCGACTTCCACCGCATCAGGTGCGCTTCACCAACGCCGTCTCCCACCTCACCGGGGCTACTTCACCAAGCACATCATCGCACCTCCGCCCCTCGAGGCCGTTGGGGCTTCACCAACGGTCTCATCCACCACATCGTAGCGCTCCGCTGCCACTCAAGATCTGCATCCGTGCACGGCCAGCCAACGCCAGCACATCACCCTCAACGGCTCTGAAGTGACCCGCACTCTAGCTAGGCGAGCATGCCCAAACGCCAGCCCGAACTAGGTATCCACACATCACTCCCATGTGCACTGTTCCGACGATGTTTGGATATCGTTTCACTGCTCTCTTAGCTTACACGCCTACGCAACTCTGACTTTAGCTCTTATTTCTTCTAGAGATATCATCTGAAACAAGAAAAACCATTTTTTAGCGAAGCATGGCGGTGCTACGGGATCTGGTACACATCCTGCACACCCGTATAACCTTGTAAGTATCTGTCCTCCAGTACAACAGCAAGGTCGATTCCTCTTATTTGATCAACCATTGGCCGTGTCAAAAATGCAGAGGGGGATGCAAGGAGCACAAGGCATGCACATCCAAGCAAGTGGTAACATGGACTTGTACATGGAACACCCCAAGCGGAAGCAAAGCTGCAGTGAGCCTGTAGAACGAGCTAGCGTAAGTCCCTGCGTTTCATTTAATTCTAACTGGCCTGCGTGTATGATTTGTGTGCAGTGGCGGATCCACGAATTCAAGTTACCAGGGGCGAACATTTAAATTCAAAAATACGAAGGCACTTGCACTCCGGAAATCAACATAAGTTGAGAAATGTGAAGCTACATGCACTTTGAAAATCGACTAATGATCCAAAGTAGTTCAGATTATAAAACACTAAATGATGTAAGCACCAAAAAACATAAAATGCAACATGGTGTACAAGGACTACTAACATTGTTTGTACCTGCTTGAATTATTCGTTCTCTGGCTGAAAATATCGAAGTTTAATTGCACCTATAACCAGTGCGCAAACTGCATATCAATATATCTATCCTGCACAAGTATGCCAATAGTTTCAAACAACACATTAGAAAAGTATTTATGCTACGTTGTCATGATACTGGGACTTTCTGGTAGATGGCCTCGATGTTTCCTCAAGCCATGAAAATGTACTATAATTTGCCTGTCATCAATGCCTGCAAATCTCTATGTCTCTCTCAACATAGCAGATCATCATTAGACACTAAATCCTTCAATGGGAGCTTGCAAAATGCTTGCATTAGATCCCTCATTAGACACCCTATGTTCATCACCAGGAGCATGTAAAATGTTTGCATCAAATCCTTCATTAGCAGTCTGTTCATTAGACACTTCAGGCTCAAGAACAACATGAGCTTGTATGTTTGCACCGGAAACTTGATTAGATACATTAGGTTCAGTCAGTTCAGTATTGATTGGGGAGTTATAAAATAAGCAAAAATTATTTTCATTTACTCATAGATTCCCTACATACAAGCAGTTTTACAACACCATCAGGTTTAACTATTGGCCAGAAACTGAACAGTTGAATTAGATATAATCAGGGATGTGATGTACCTACTCGTTGCGCATGTTGCTCTTGCAAGCTGCGACTGTGCGTTTGCGCAAGCTCGATGCCATGCATGTGCTGCCGCCGCTGCCTCCCACGCAGGCTACACCCAGGGTTCGATCTTCATATTCTTCTCTTTCCATTCGCTTGAAGCCCGGCGACCGCCCTCCAACGAGGGTGCGAGGAAGTTCTATGTTGGTCTGTCCAGCGACGGCTAGGTGAGGAGCAAACCAGACTGGAGGCTGGAGCAAACGAATTGGGATTTTTCTTGCTGTCGATCGATATGGGAGGCGCTCATTTGAGCCGCGAGCCGGCTATAGGGCCTGCCTTGCTCTTGCGTTATTGGCCCATCCAAATTGAAACGTTTTTGTTCATTTTTTACATTGCCTGCTCGTGCGTTGGGACGCACAAAACTAGCCTGGGCCAACCTGGATGACTCAAACTAGGTGCACACTTTCCAGCCACCCAAGGCGGCCGCCCATCCAGCCCCTACAGTGGCATCACCCCTCTTTGCATGTATGATTGGGGTAGTGAAAATTATTCCAGTGGCGCTTTTGTTTTACCCACAGAATGGTTGGATTGCTTGTTTCTATGAACTGAGTTCGCCAATAATGTGAAGGATGCCAGTCTTTTCATCCTATTATAGATTGTTTAGATCTCAATATGCCAAATGTAATCGCATGAAATATACAGTAAAAGCCAGTGTGACGTGTGTGGCTACAACTAGTCTGACAACCCGTCCTCATATAACATATCAAGGACACACCATCTTATCAGATTAACCATTCGACTTACCAATGCAGTGTGGGAAGAAAGAAGTATTGGGACCGCATATCCAAGCAATGATGCCATGGGCTCCTTCGTAGAACCTTGTAAGCGAAAAAGGAGTTGCAGTTTTCCTGTACAAAGAGCTAGCGTAAGTTCAGTTACCTGCTTTATGGAATTTTAGTTAGCCACTTATTGCAAAATTGTTCAATTACGTTGCTTGGCTTAATTTAGTTTGCTACTGGTTACATAATGCCATAGCCTGTTAATCCTATTATAGATTGCGCCTATCTATGTGTTTGATACTTACTATTAAGAATTACCTCTTTCCCTGAACTTAAATAGCTACTTAAGCGTAGATAGCTGGTCATATGTACTTCTAGGGTGCAGCAGAATTCACGTGTAATTTACGTTCTGATACCCTATTTGTTTAAATGGTTTGCTGTTATCACTTGTAGCACTAGTAATGTTTGCATGTTCATAGATACACAACTATCAGGTTTATATGAGCGACACCGTCTTTTTAACTTATATATGTGTTGGAATCATTTTTCTTACATCAAAGAAATTTACAGATGTCTGTGTTGTTGGTAAACGGTACCGACTTGTTACTTTAATACGTTGCCAAGAACTTGTTAGTTTTACTAGTTCATGTGTAATTAAATACGTTGCCAAAACTGGTTAGTTTTACTAGTTTGATGTTAGTTTCGTATGGCTCTTGCAACACTTTATTTATGATTGCTAGCATTCAAGTTTGCAAGATCCAACTGAAACTCCGTTCGCACAACAGGTATGTTTTTAGAAAGTTCCTTATTTAGCTGGTTTGCTACTATAACTTGTTGTAATCATCTTACCAACTTCAAGTTTTCAGGATCCAATTGGAAGTCCAATTGCACAATAGGTACATTTTCAAAAACATATTTGTGCAACAGGTTTGCCGTTGTAACCTGTTGCTCTAATCAAGTTACTGACTACTCAACTTTTCAGGATCCAAGAGAAACTCCAATGACACAGCAGGTTCCTTTTGCAAAACTTGTTTGTTTAACTGCTATGCTGCTGCTGGTGGTTGCTCTAGTCATGTTACTGGCTACTCAACTTTTCAGGATCCAAGAGAAACTCCAATAACACAACAGGTTCCTTTTGCAAAACTTGTTTGTTTAACTGCCTTGCTGCTGCAGCCGGTTGCTCTAGTCATGTTACTGGCTACTCAACTTTTCAGGATCAAAGAGAAACTCCAATGCCACAACAGGTACCTTTTGCAAACCCTGTTTGTTTAACTGCTTTGCTGCTGCTGCCGGTTACAATGATGTTAATAACTACTTTTCAGCATCCAATTGGAACTCTTGAAGTCCTTGTTTGTTTAACTAGTTTGTTGTTATAACTCCCAGTTGAGATGTTTTGCTAACTTCAACTTTTCAAAATCCGATCGGAACTTTAATAGCAAAACAGGCTAGCCCAAGATCAAAGAGCGAGGTCCCCATGGACCTTGTATCATCCCACAACAGTGGCACCGGCCCAATCGTGCATCATGAATTGCCAACTGTTGATGGTCTAGAGGCTAAACTATTGGTAGAAACGGATTATGCTTCTGCACTTAGAGATGAAGTTGACATGTTGAGGAAGCAAACAACACAATCACAAGCAGTACTCAGGACAACCATTAAATATTTGGTGGATTTAAAAACAAAGCAAGCTGAGACTGACCGCATTGTTAAGGTCCTGAAGGAAAAAAGGAAATTAAATCCCCACTTGGTAAATCATAGGTGAAATGTTGTTTCCATCGTTGAATAACCTTTGTGTTGTTTGTTTATGTAATCGATCAAATAATTTGTTTTAGAGATCATGTAATAATTGTTTTTTGGTTTGTAATTCTTTTCTTAGCACAAGTCTGTATTAATTGATAAGACTCAGAGACTCATTTTGATTGCTATGACAGACCTACAAATATGCCAATCGGGCTGAATTCGCATTCAGCAATAATAGTAGTATAGGTGGACCTTAAGTGGCACGCGTCAGAAAGGGCCAAGATGTTGTACTAGCTTCGCTCAAAAAAGGATGCTCTTCTAGCAAAAAAAAAGTACAGCGGCCTGGCTTATGTATGTTAGTTGATATTATTGATCCATATACTCTATAAGTGTTTATATGTGTGTTAGTTTTCTACATTATTTGTTGATTGACTCGGTATTAGAATCTTCATACATCGTTTCTGTACATATCTAAATGGGAGTACACATTATGCTGCGTGTGACACTTGAGTTGGACATAAAGTGGTTTCAAAAATTCGAATTCACCTTAAACTGGATTCTAGCTTCTGAATTCGAGTATCGCCATTTGTAAATCATATTCATATATGACAGTGGAATACATCTTTGTCGTGCTTTTGAAGATATATAAAAACACATAGAATGATTTATAAAGATTCGTATAGGAATACAAAATGGATTCGAATTAAGTTGCCAGGGTAAACGTGGATGCTTATTGTCCCAAAATTCGAAAGAAGCGGCAAAATGTCCACTCCCACTTCGGCTGCCCGAAGCCAAGTGTTTGGGAGATGGAAATTACTGTCTACCCCTTACAGACAATCCGTCGGCCCAATTTCCACTGCTCTCAATAGGGGTAGGTTAGTAACTTCAATTAGACATGACACGACCGCCTCTGAGCCCATTCCGACACGGTGGGCGCCAAACATGGGCGGCAAAACACATTTGATTCAAGCTCGTCCGAAAGACCTGTATCTCTCCCTCCATTTCCCCATTCATACACGGTGGGCGGCAAAACAAACTCGACTCGTCCGAAATCAATATAGGCAAATATTTTCAATTGGAGTAGGTTTGTAACTTCACTCAAACGTGACACAAGCGCCCTACCTGTCAGCCCCGTTCATACACCGTGGGCGCCAAAACACCCTCTCCTCGCCCGAAATCGCTCTTGGAAAATATTGGCAAGATGCGAGATTACCGTCCTATCCCCAACCGACGAGACGTCCAAATTTTAAACGGGGGCTAAGTTCGTAACTTTCCCATATTTCAGACAGGCGCGTCCCAAAAACATGGTTCCCCATACCTCTCCCTCCATTTTCCCATTCATACACCATCTGCCTAGAACACCATCCCCACACCAGCCTCCTTCGTTCGCCACCCCATCCATCGCCGACGTCCTCCACCCCATCCATCGCCACCTTCCTCCACCATGCCGGAGTGCCTACCAAGACCGCATCGTCCACTGCTAGAGATGGACATTTCTCATCCACGGCGATGGACCAAGAGCCTTGCATCGCGTCCTCTCGCTTCATCGGCGCCGTCGTCCTCTTTGCCGGGGCCGCTCACACGACCTTCTCGTCCACAACAACAGGACTTATACCCCGATGCACCCGTCTACCGTCGCAGATCTGCTTCAACGCCACCGACAGCCATCACACCCCTGATTCCTACACGGCGCCGCAAGAGAGGTGGTACTTCATATCTCCTCAACATTTTGATCTCAACCATAAAATAGATCGTTACTTGGTTATTGTACTTTCTTTTCAGCTCTTAGAATTTAGTTCTTAGTTCGAAGCAAACAATGGATGCTAAATAGCATTTCTTTGGTTTGCAGGTTTAAATCTGCCATGGCACAGTCATAATAGGGTTTAATTGATCATGCTTAGGGTTTAATTGATCATGTTGGTTCCGTGGTGGTTTCTTTAATAGAAATCAGAGGGGAAACCCTCTTTTGCTCAAGAAAATGCTTAGGGTTTCCCCCTTTTATGATCACTATACGATCAGCATACGTGCTTCGTGTCATAATAGCACTGCTCCACCCATCAAGCTAAACAAGCTTAGTTGTTCAAATACGAATCTGATATTATTAAAACATATTCATTTAATTGGTCAGCTAAATGTTCCTAATTTAGTTTCAAAACTGAATGTTCGCCGCTCGAGTGTGTATCTCTATAGGGTGCCCACGGTGGGTCGTGGCCCACCATGGGATTTTGGGTCGGCCCAGGCCCCGATTCCCGTTTGTTCTGCTGCGCTTCCGATCTCCACTCGCCCAGAGCCGCCTGCCTCGCCGGCGACTTGCCATCCCCAGACGGCATGACTTGAGGAGGAGACACCGGACTAACAGGAGGCCAGGAGCCGCTCGCCCAACAGCGTCACCGCTGCCTGGGCGCACCGCCGTGCCTACCTTCTAGTCCGTTTAGGGCTCAGGCTTGCAACGACCACTAAGCCAACCCGATTTATCCTGAGATACGTCCTCAACACTCAGCAGCCACACCTCATCACCCATTTTCTAATTGATTCGTTACTCATTAGGCAGGACTGTCATTAGGGTTTGTTATGTGTTGAGTGCTACCTACACTTAATGGTTCAGATGTATTTCAGTAATCTTTAGTACCTGTAAAGTTCACAGGGTTTCAAAATTCCTGCCCTAGGAACAGACACTAGTCATTTTGGATTGTTGGTCGTAGTGACATTGACCCAGATTACTACTGCAGGCCAGGTTTGTTGACAATTTTACTTGTCTTTCTACTCATTTGATATGATATACAATTATTCACGTCCCTTAGTTGCAAACAATAAGTGCTAGACCAACTTCTTGATTCAGATTTTGGACGGTCTCTTACTGCAGTTACAATTCTGCATACTTGTCCAAGTAAGCTCACAAGTAAATGATTGATTCACTACATCTATGCTTGCCTTGTCATATTTGTTGTCAATATTCTTTTAGGGTGGACCACCCTGTTTCAAAATACTGGAACCCAGACATGAGTGAATAGTATTTCTCTGTGTGATCTCTTCCATCATGTGTGGGCGACGAACACTGCATTGTATAGAAAGAAAGTGTCATTTCCACCTTTTACATAGACTACGATCTTTTACATGGAATACAATCTGCCTACTTGCTTTGTGTCACACTACCAGCACTCCACCCTTGAAGCTAAACATTATGCCACTCATAATTCCTTAGTTTATTTGTTCAAATACGAATTTGATATGATTCTAATGTTCCTACTTCAGTTTTGAAATGTGTGTCTGCCTGTTATAGAGACATAAGAGGTTTGTATTTCTGTGTGTGGTCTGGTCAGCACAGTTGGGGGGTGAACTTTGCATATGAAGGGGTTTATAGGGAGACACTCTTCGAGTTGAATCCGCAATACATTCCATAGATAATCTGACTACTTTTTATGTTTTCATGAATCTCAGATTCTGAACAACATCATAATGATTATGAGCTTGTGAGCATGAAAACAATAAAGCAGAACAATGCCATGGCTATCAAACTTGGGATTAAGGGACTGAAATCAAGTCTAGATGAAATGCAATGCAAACGCTCTCCACCTACAGATTCATGCTCAGAATATGATCCTAGAAGTGATTCTGAGCTAGAGGGAGACCTAAGTCAGTGTAGCTCCCTAGTGGAGGAGTCAAAGGAGGATGTCCTATATTATTCACCCATCAAGGTGCTTGCTCTAAATTTCCAAGGTTATATTGGTCGCACATATCTAGCAACTGATGCTTTGCATTGCTTCTACTTTGTTGAACTGCCATTAGCTTAGTTTACACATCGTGTATGTGAATACGCCTTGCATCTCCATTTTCAGTACATATTCCATCTGTCATCATACCATATTTATCCATTCAAATGTTGTTCTTGTGTATCAGACATTCAAAAGGAAGAGGGCGATTGCTGATCGCGGAGGAGCATGAGCAAAGTATTTGGAAAAGGTAGTGACACCTGATAAATCAAATAGCCCATCAGGTGTAGTTGCAATATCACCTGACCCACAAAACACAGCCCCAACTCTAGCAGACTCTAGCCCTACTACACTGGTCATCTCTGATGCCCCAACTCAGCAGACCCCAACTGCAGCAAACAGTATGATGATGCCAGTTCACATAGCACCAGCTCTACGATGCAAAACCCCCATTCCAGCAAAGAGTACACCAAATCCAGTTGCCAAACCCCCAATTGCAGCAAATAGGACCCCTGTTCCATTTCTTCCTAGTTTAGAAGACGAAGCTTATATTGTTTTCAGGAACTTTGTGCGCATCTTTCCTTCATGGAAAGATTATACCGCAGACACAGAACAATTTCCAGTCTTCCACCGCAACTTACGCGTAAGTAATGTACTAATGTTATTCATGGTAATTACTGCATATGTTTCTGCTGACAAAAGACACAAGATTTCATTCTTTTAAATAGGCGAGGACCAAACTGGATTGTCAAGACGAGCAAGGGTTGGTTGCGCTTTTAAAGCAATCATTGATGAAGTATCGTTCCTACCTGAGGCAAGCGCACTTTGATGGCAAGCCTCTAAACGAAATTTCTGTAAAGTCTCTGATACGTCTCCAACGTATCTATAATTTTTTATTGTTTCATGCTATTATATTATCTGTTTTGGATGTTTAATGGGCTTTAATATGCTCTTTTATATTATTTTTGGGACTAACCTACTAACCAGAGGCCGAGTGCCAGTTTTTGTTTTTTTGTGCCTATTTTAGAGTTTTGCAGAAAAGGAATACAACGGACTCCAAACGGAATGAAACCTTCGCGATGATCTTTCTTGGACCGAAAGCAATCCAGAAGACTTGGAGTAGAAGTCTGGAATGCCACGAGGCAGGAGGGTGCACCCAGGGGGTAGGCGCGCCCCCCACCCTTATGGGCCCCTCGTAGCTCCACCGACGTACTTCTTTCGCCTATATATACTCTTATACCCTACAAACATCAGAGGGAGCCATGAAACCACTTTTCCACCGCCGCAACCTTCTATACCCGTGAGATCCCATCTTGGGGCCTTTTCCGGCGATCTGCCGGAGGGGGAATCGATCACGGAGGGCTTCTACATCAACACCATTGCCTCTCCGATGAAGCGTGAGTAGTTTACCATAGACCTTCGGGTCCATAGTTATTAGCTAGATGACTTCTTCTCTATCTTTGATTCTCAATACAAAGTTCTCCTCGATGTTCTTGGAGATCTATTCGATGTAATACTCTTTTGCGGTGTGTTTGCCGAGATCCGATGAATTGTGGATTTATGAACAAGTTTATCTATGAATATTATTTGGTTCTTCTCTGAATTCTTATATGTATGATTTGATATCTTTGCAAGTATCTTCGAATTATCGGTTTAGTTTGGCCTACTAGATTGATCTTTGCAATGGGAGAAGTGCTTAGCTTTGGGTTCACTCTTGCGGTGTCCTTTCCCAGTGACAGTAGGGGCAGCAAGGCACGTATTGTATTGTTGCCATCGAGGACAAAAAGATGGGGTTTATATCATACTGCTTGAGTTTATCCCTCTACATCATGTCATCTTCCTTAATGCGTTACTCTGTTCTTATGAACTTAATACTCTAGATGCATGCTGGATAGCGGTCGATGTGTGGAGTAATAGTAGTAGATGCAGAATCGTTTCGGTCTACTTCACACGGACGTGATGGCCATATTCATGATCATTGCCTTAGATATTTTCATAACTATGCGCTTTTCTATGAATTGCTCGGCAGTAATTTGTTCACCCACCATAATGCATGCTATCTTGAGAGAAGTCACTAGTGAAACCTATGGCCCCCGGGTCTCTTTCTTATTATGTTGCATCTCTTTTATTTACATCGCATCTCGTTTACTATTTTGCAATCTTTACTTTCCAATCTATACAACAAAAATACCAAAAATATTTACTTTACTATCTTTATTAGATCTCACTTTTGCGAGTGACCGTGAAGGGATTGACAACCCCTTTATTGTGTTGGTTGCAAGGTTCTTCATTGTTTGTGCAGGTAGTAGGTGACTTGTGCGTTTTCTCCTGCTAGATTGATACCTTGGTTCTCAAAAACCGAGGGAAATACTTACGCTACTTTGCTGCATCACCCTTTCCTCTTCAAGGGAAAACCAATGCATGCTCAAGAGGTAGCAAGAAGGATTTCTGGCGCCGTTGCCGGGGAGATCTACGCCAAGTCAAGACACACCAAGTACCCATCATAAACTCTTCTCCCTCGCATTACACTATTTGCCATTCGCCTCTCGTTTTCCTCTCCCCCACTAAAATGATTTTCGAAAACCTTTGCCTTTTCTTCGCCCCTCTTCCATTCGTCCCTTTTCGCATGCCTCTTGTGTGTTCGTTCTTAGTACGGTTTGTTGTCACCATGTCTAAAACTAGGGAGGTTATCATTGAAAAAGATAGTAGTAACGATGGGGGAAACTTTGATGCTTTTGATCATCCTCATGAAAAACCTACTATTTTACCCACTAAAAAGTTTCAGATTGGTAGTGGTAATATTATTGGAAAACTAGTTATTCAAGATTTCTTTACTTGTGCCAGTGCTTTGCCCACTATGGGTGGGTCTATTCTTCATAGAACTAGTAGTCTTGCGGATGCTATATCTTTGCTCGTAGTTGAACTTGAAAGACAATTTATCCACATGCATCCTTGCATACAAAGGATTTTTGTAGAGTTTTCCAATATTGAGCATTCTTCTGTTAACCGAGTGGCTACCATATTTTTGGCACATGAGTTCAGATTTATAATAAAAGAGGCCAATGAAATTTTTGCGCATTATAGGGTGGATGCTGGCCGTCCTCCCATAGAAGCAATTCTTTTTAATCAAGACGACATAATGCGTTTACGATCTTTAAATCATATTGCTTATAATGAAAACCTTAGAAAAAGGGTTCCTACCGATGTTCTAGTTGATAGGATTTCTGAACTTAATGATAATTTTTCTATTCAGAACAATGGGTTAGGTTTTTCTCTTGAACAAAGGCTCATGACTTTTTGCCAAAAGAATGCTTATAATGATGAATTGGTTGTGCAATATGAGGGGCCAAAGGAGGAACAAATACCTCCCGAGCTTGATCTTGGGGACTTTTGTCCCATTAAATTTAGCCCTTTTGATTACTTTTGCCTGCCACAAAGAAAACTTGCTGCTGAACGTAGGGAATATGAGATGAGTTTTCGCAATTTGCCCTATCATTATTACGTTCTTGTTTTTATGCCTAGCTAGGGGCGTTAAACGATAGCGCTTGTTGGGAGGCAACCCAATTTTATTGTTGTTTTCTTTTTGTTCCTGTTTAGTAATCAATAATTCATCTAGCTTCAGTTTAGATGTGGTTTTATGTTTTAATTAGTGTTTGTGCCAAGTAGAACCTTTGGGAAGAGTTGGGTGAAGTCTTTGCGATCTTGCTGTAAAAAACAGAAACTTTTGTGCTCACGAGATTAGCTGCCATTTTTTACTGGAGAGTCCTTTTAGGTTGATTATTTTTGCAGATGATTAATAGACAAATTACTCACGTCCACAAATTTATTTCAGAATTTTTGGATTTACAGAAGTATTGGAATGATACAGATTACTATAGACTGTTCTGTTTTTGACAGATTCTGTTTTTCGTGTGTTGTTTGCTTATTTTGATGAATCTATGAGTAGTATCGGGGGGTATGAACCATAGAGAAGTTGGAATACCCTAGGTTTAACACCAATATAAATAAATAATGAGTTCATTACAGTACCTTGAAGTGGTGGTTTATTTTCTTATACTAACGGAGCTCATGAGATTTTCTGTTGAAGTTTTGTGTTGTGAAGTTTTCAAGTTTTTGGGTAACGATTTGATGGATTTTGGAATAAGGAGTGGCAAGAGCCTAATATTGGGGATGCCCAAGGCAGCCCAAGGTAAAATTCAAGAACAACCAAAAGCCTAAGCTTGGGTATGCCTCGGAAGGCATCCCCTCTTTCGTCTTCGTCTATTGGTAACTTTACTTGAGGCTATATTTTTATTCACCACATGATCTGTGTTTTGCTTGGAGCGTCTTGTATGATTTGAGTCTTTGATTTTTAGTTCACCACAATCATCCTTGCTGTACACACCTTTTGGAGAGACACACATGAATCGGAATTTATTAGAATACTCTATGTGCTTCACTTATATCTTTTGAGCTAGATATTTTTGCTCTAGTGCTTCGCTTATATCTTTTTAGAGCACGGTGGTGGTTTTATTTTATAGAATTTATTGATCTCTCATGCTTCACTTATATTATTTTGAGATTCCTTTAGAACAGCATGGTAATTTCCTTTGCTTATGAATTTAGTCCTAATATAATGGGCATCCAAGATGGGTATAATAAAAACTTTCATATAAAGTGCATTGAATACTATGAGAAGTTTCATTCCTTATGATTCTTTTGAGATATGAAGATGGTGATATTAGAGTCATGCAGTGATTAGTTGTGAATTTCAGAAATACTTGTGTTGAGGTTCGTGAGTCCCGTAGCATGCACGTATGGTGAACCGTTATGTAACGAAGTTGGAGCATGAGATATTTTTTGATTGTCTTCCTTATGAGTGGCGGTCGGGGACGAGCATGGTCTTTTCCTACCAATCTATCCCCCTAGGAGCATGTGCGTAGTACTTTGTTTTGATGACTAATAGATTTTTGCAATAAGTATGTGAGTTCTTTATGACTAATGTTGAGTCCATGGATTATATGCACTCTCACCCTTCCTAGTCTCTCTTGTGCTGCGCAACTTTCACCGGTACCATAAACCCACCATATATCTTCCTCAAAACAGCCACCATACCTACCTATTATGGCATTTCCATAGCCACTCCGAGATATATTGCCATGCAACTTTCCACCGTTCCGTTTATTATGACACGCTTCATCATTGTCATATTGCTTTGCATGATCATGTACTTGACATCATATTTGTGGCAAAGCCACCTTTCATAATTTTTTCATGCATGTCACTCTTGATTCATGGCACATCCCGGTACACCGCTGGAGGCATTCATATAGAGTCATATTTTGTTCTAGTATCGAGTTGTAATTCTTGAGTTGTAAGTAAATAAAAGTGTGATGATGTTCATTATTAGAGCATTGTCCCATGTGAGGAAATAAAAAAGTGGGACAAAGAAGCCCATGAAAAAAAAGAGAGAGGCCAAAGAAGCCTAACAAAAAAATGAGAGAAAAAGAGAGAAGGGGCAATGCTACTATCCTTTTACCACACTTGTGCTTCAAAGTAGCACCATGATCTTCATGATAGAGAGTCTCCTATGTTGTCACTTTCATATACTAGTGGGAATTTTTCAATATAGAACTTGGCTTGTATATTCCAACGATGGGCTTCCTCAAATGCCCTAGGTCTTCATGAGCAAGCAAGTTGGATGCACACCCACTTAGTTTTCTTTTGAGCTTTCATACACTTATAACTCTAGTGCATCCGTTGCATGGCAATCCCTACTCACTCACATCGATAGCTATTGATGGGCATCTCCATAGCCCGTTGATATGCCTAGTTGATGTGAGACCATCTTCCCCTTTTTTGTCTTCTCCACAACCATCGCTCTATTCCACCTTAGGGATAAGCTTTATTTGGCTATGTTATTTTGAGAAGACATAATTGCCTTGTTAGTATGCTTGAAGTATTACTGCTTTTTATGTCAATATTAACCTTTTGTCTTGAATCTTTCGGATCTGAACATTCATGCCACAATAAAGAAAATTACATTAATAATTATGTTAGGTAGCATTCCACCTCAAAAATTCTGTTTTTATCATTTACCTACTCGAGGATGAGCAGGAATTAAGCTTGGGGATGCTTGATACGTCTCCAACTTATCTATAATTTTTGATTGTTTCATGCTATTATATTATCTGTTTTGGATGTTTAATGGGCTTTAATATGCTCTTTTATATTATTTTTGGGACTAACCTACTAAACGGAGGCCCAGTGCCAGTTTCTGTTTTTTGCCTATTTTATAGTTTTGCAGAAAAGGAATACCAAACGGAGTCCAAATGGAATGAAACCTTTGGGATGATCTTTCTTGGACCGAAAGCAATCTAGAAGATTTGGAGTAGAATTCTGGAAAGCCACGAGGCGGGCACAAGGCAGGAGGGCGCGCCCCCCACCCTCATGGGCCCCTCGTAGCTCCACCGACGTACTTCTTTCGCCTATATATACTCTTATACCCTAGAACATCAGAGGGAGCCACGAAACCACTTTTCCACCGCCGCAATCTTCTATACCCGTGAGATCCCATCATGGGGCCTTTTCCGGTGATCTTCCGGAGGGGGAATAGATCACGAAGGGCTTCTACATCAACACCATTCCCTCTCCGATGAAGCGTGAGTAGTTTACCATAGACCTTCAGGTCCATAGTTATTAGCTAGATGGGTTCTTCTCTCTCTTTGATTCTCAACACAAAGTTTTCCTCGATGTTCTTGGAGATCTATTCGATGTAATACTCTTTTTCGGTGTGTTTGCCAAGATCCGATGAATTGTGGATTTATGAACAAGTTTATCTATGAATATTATTTGGCTCTTCTCTGAATTCTTATATGCATGATTTGATATCTTTGAGTCTCTTCAAATTATCGGTTTAGTTAAGTGTCCAGAGCAGTAGTGTTGGGCTAGCAGGACTCCGGTGAACCGGGCTGTTGCGGACTACTATGGCTCAAGGAGGCACTAGACTACATTTCCCCATAAGAGAGGCTGCCAAGGATAAACAACTAGATTGTCGGATCCCACACATAGCAATACACGTTACACGTACGCATAACATGCAAGTATGTGCTGTACAACATGGCATCACAACATAACGCAAACTCATATAGATAAAAGGCCCAGAAGAGCCACATAGCATTAAGTACAAACAGGGGTCACATGACCCATCATTCAGAGCATACAAGCAACGGAAGCATTACATGTCTGGGTACAGACAACTACAAAGGAAAAAGGCTGAGAAGCCTGACTATCTACAAGACCCTCCCAGGGGTACAAGATCGTAGCTGAGGTACAAGCTACCCGTCGAAGTCCAAGCGGAACTACTAACAAGACCGAAGTCTCCGCTGTAAAACATAAATAAAGCAAACATGAGTACAAAGGTACTCAGCAAGACTTACATCAGATCCTATCTTACATGCATTTGTATCAAGAAGGTAGTGTGGGGTTTAGTTGCAGCAAGCCAGCTTTGACTCAGTGGCTATCCTGTTCTACGACTACGAGAAACTTCTTTGGGGTAAGGAGGCGCACACGAGTCCACCAATCACCACCTCAATACACCACTATGGATTCATTCCCGTCTCACCACGAGAAGCCATCCATAGCACTCACACTTATCTTGAGCATTTTAGAGTATCCACGTCAAGTTTTCTATGTACCACGTAAGCATCCAAGAAGTCCATAACCGAGGACACGGCTATTCGAATAGATCATGATAACCCTGCAGGGGTGTACTGCGTCACACACGCTCTCGCCACTTACCGCCATGTACACGTCATGTACCTCGGCAACCTTCAAGCGGAAGCCTGGCGAGGGTGTCGGCCACGACCTGACTAACCACACAAGACTCTAGTCCAGGTTTATCGCCTATTCGGGTTCCATCCGCAAGGAGATCCGGCCGGGGTGTCGCTCACGGCCCCAAACGATGTGTGCAGGGTTCTCGAGCCCACCATCCGGGTGCCACTCGGTACACCGGGCCACGTGTGCCTAGTCTGTCCCAAGCCCACCCTGCCGGGTGCCACTCGGTAGAAAAATAGCACTACCTAGAAACACCAGAAACTAGTTGCAACTCCTGGACAGAGATCAAGTTGGTTAATAAGTCGAGAGGGGTCGAGTTACCGGAACCCAATGTGTGGTAGTAGCTAGTCATTGGACAACATACACAGAACTCAGTGCTTAAAGACGGTTCCAATGAGACAACCCACCATGTACTCCTACATGGCCTCTCACCGCTACCTTTACCAAATCGTGTTCACACGCTTAACTCTCGGCACCAGAACATATCGTAACACTCCAATTCATTCCCAATGAACTAGACCTGACACAACTCTAAGCAATAGCAGGCAAGGTATGGTAGGAACACAACATGGCTCAATCAACTCCTACACATGCTAGTGGGTTTCAACTATTTACTGTGGCAATGACAGGTCATGCAGAGGAATGGGTTCAACTACCGCAGCATAAAGTAGCAGTTGAATCATTGTTGTCCTAATGCAGTAAAAGAGAGCAGGAGCGAGAGAGTAGGATTGTATCGGAATGAACAAGGGGGGGTTGCTTGCCTGGTAGATCAACAGGGGGGCACTGCTCCTCAGACAGGTACTCTGGAACACTCTCCGGAGCAGGACCTATCGAGAAGGAACGGTGTCGACAATCAAAACACAATCATATGCAACAATATGATGCATGAATATGGCATGAATATGAGATGTGTTTTGAGCCAATGCATTTAGCATTCAACTTGGAAGAGATCCATTTGAACCAAAGATTCAAATGCAACTCTAATTTAAGTCCTTATATATGCCATTTATATGTTTTCACTTATACAGTAGGTATAAGTTGGGTTTTTCATGCATGAAACTAGTACAAATGGATAGATTGCATTTTTCTGATAATTTTTCATATATAAATTATTTAAATCTGAGCTACGGTTGAATTTCTATGAATTTTAGAAGTTTTGAACATTTTCTGGAATTTCCTGATTTAATTTAAATCCAGAAAAAGGGTTTATTGCGTCAGCACTGCGTCATCATGACATCAGCGGGTTAGCGGCGCTAACCAAGTCAAACCCGACTGTGGGGTCCACACGTTAGTGACTCAGTGTTAACCGCAGGGGTTTTCTAGTTAACCCAAATTATTTAGTGGTGCTGGGGCCCATTGTCAGTGTCAGTGGGGGTAGATTAGAGGGTGATTAGCCTTAAGTTAATCACCTGACAAGCCGGACCTACCTGTCAGGCCGGCGAGGTCAAAGGGTCAAACCCCACCGGCGTTTAGTCGCCGGCGAGGCCGAACGCGGCGGAGGGGCTCGGGATCGCGTCTCCGACGACCAAAAGGGCCGCGGAGACCATCTCCGAGGAGCCCTGGCTCGCGCGCATCCCGTGGGACACGCGGGAGACCGTGGGTGTGCCGGGGCTCGCCGGAGCAGAGCTCGCGGCGGCGGCCGGAGCACGGCAAGGGCGGGCGCAGCGCTGCGGTGCACGGGGGCGGCGGCTGAGAGCATCGGGGCATAGCCCGGGCTCGTCCGCATCCAGCGGAGGCGACGGGAGGACGCAGGGTGGCCGGAGCGAAGCTCGCGACGGCGGCCGGAGCTCGGGCTCGAGCGGCTGCGGCTACAGAGCACGGGGAGGCAGGAGAGGAGGGGAAACCGACGCGGGGCTCACAGCGGATCGGCGGGCGTCGTTGGAGAGCTCGGGGAAGGGCTGGAGTCGGCGGGGCAGCGATGGGGATCCACGGCGGCCGGAGGCGAAGATAGCGACAGTGACGGCTCCACGGGGTGCTCCGGCTTGCGTGGCTCGGCGGAGAGCTTCAGAGCGAGGAGGCAGAGCTCCTGCGCGTGTCGGAGAGGCGAGGGGGAGGCGGTGGCTGCGGCAATGGCGAGCGGCGACGACGGGGGCGTTCGGCCGTCGTGCGAGAGAGCGAGGGAAGGGGGGAATGGGCACAGGGGAGAGCGAGAGAGGTGCGGGGCGGCGCGTGGCGTCGTTCGGGCGATCCAGGCGACGAGGGGAGAAGCAGGAGGTGGCGCGCATGCGCGCGGGCGGCGAGCGCATGCCCCTGTCCTCCTGGCGCGAGGAAGGGGACGACTGGCACTGGCCAGTCAGCTGGGCCGGCACAGAGCCAGGCCAGCAAGTGGCCCAGGTAAGTCCAGGTAAGGGTTTTCCTCTTTTTGTTTATTTTCTATTTTTCTGACATTTGTTCTGATTTAGTAGAATACTAAATCATTTTATTTTCTTATGCCAATTTTTGTAGGGGCTAGTGGTATTATTCCAGAACTCCTCAACAAATGGCATAATTTTTGGACAATATTATATATATATAACAATATATATCCAAAGCAAATAATTACTGCATTAATTCCAAATGCCCAAAATAAATATTTATGATCTCCTAGAAATATTGGTTTGATTTTTATCTCTGTCCAATATTTTCAGAGAGCAACATGAACATTTTCTTGGACCCTTTTGTAGCAATTTTTATCTGGGTCATTTCCAGAAATGATTCTGAGGGTTTCACAAATCCCCACTTCAAATTTAAATGGAATTTAAACATGATGCACACATGACTAGCTAGTCTAGGTCATACCAGAGCTAGGGACATGACAACTCGCCCCCACTTGAAAGAATCTCGTCCCGAGATTCAGGGGTCGATGGAAAGAAGGTGGGGTACTCCAGTCGAAGACGATCTTCTCGCTCCCAAGTAGCTTCTCTCTCGGAATGATGAGACCACTGAACCTTGAGAAACTTGATGTTCTGACGTCGGGTGACACGCTCTGCTTGATCAAGAATGTGAATAGGGTACTCTCGATATGCGAGGTTATCTTGGAGATCAAGCGTTTCGTGGTCCACTCCGCGGATGGGATCCGAGAAGCAATGCCTGAGTTGAGAGACGTGGAAGACATCATGGACTCGAGAAAGATGTGGGGGTAGTTCCAACTGGTAGGCAACCTCTCCTCGTTTAGCGAGAATGCGAAAAGGACTAATGTAACGAGGAGCCAACTTGCCCTTGATACCAAAACGATGGGTACCCTTTAGAGGAGTAACCCGAAGGTAAGCATTGTCGCCAACTTCATAAGCCACTTCCTTATGACGGCGGTCATACTGGCTCTTTTGACGAGACTGGGCTGTTTTGAAATTCTCACGAATGATGCGAACTTGCTCTTCTGCTTCCTGGATCATGTCCGGTCCAAAGAATTGTCTTTCACCAGTTTCTGACCAGTTCAAAGGTGTTCGACATCTTCGTCCATACAGAATCTCGAAAGGAGCTTTCTTAAGACTGGATTGATAGCTATTGTTATAAGCAAACTCGGCGAAAGGTAGGCATTTCTCCCAATCCATACCGAATGAGATAACGTAAGCTCTAAGCATGTCTTCGAGAATTTGGTTGACCCTTTCCACCTGACCACTTGATTGAGGGTGGAAAGTGGTACTGAAGGAAAGATGGGTGCCCATGGCAGTTTGGAAATTCTCCCAGAAATGAGAAGTGAAGAGACTACCACGGTCTGAATTGATCTCTAGTGGAACACCATGAAGTGACACTATTCGAGAAATATATAAGTCAGTGAGCTGACTAGCAGTGATACTCTCTCGAACAGGTAGGAAGTGAGCCACTTTGGAAATACGATCAATGACTACGAAGATAGCGTTATTCCCTTTCTTGGTCCTGGGAAAACCGGTGATGAAGTCCATACCAACTTTATCCCATTTCCACTCAGGAATGGCTAAAGGTTGAAGGGTGCCAGCATGCCTTTGATGTTCTGTCTTAACGCGACGACAAACGTCATAGTTAGCAATGAACTGAGCGATTTCTCTCTTCATCCTAGTCCACCAGAACCTCTGACGTAGGTCCTGATACATCTTAGTACTACCGGGATGAATCGTGAGAGGAGATTCATGTGCCTCCTTAAGGATCAATTGCCGAAGATGTTGCTTCTTGGGAACCACTAGACGGTTCTCGAAGAGAACAACACCTCAATCATCTATAGAGAAAATACCAGCAATACCCTTGGCAATGTTTTTCTTGATCCGGGTAATCCCCGTATCATGCTTCTGAGCTTCTATGATATGATCCACAAGAGTAGGCTTCGCCACCAAGGTAGAAAGGAATCCTTGAGGAGCAATGTGAAGGTTAAGCTTACAGAATTCCTCATGGAGAAGTGGTTGGCCCTGCTGCAACATAAGATTGTTGCAATAGGACTTACGACTTACCGCATCAGCCATGACATTTCCCTTGCCCGGGGTGTAGGTAATCCCTAAGTCGTAATCTGAGATCCACTCCAACCGACGTCTTTGCCTAAGGTTCAAATCTGGTTGGGTGAAGATATACTTGAGACTCTGGTGATCGGTGTAGATCTCGCAACGTTTACCAAGAAGGTAATGTCGCCAGGTCTTAAGTGCATAGACTACAGCTGCAAGCTCTAGATCATGTGTAGGATAATTCTCCTCATGTGGATGCAACTGTCGAGATGCATAGGCAATCACATGACGATCCTGCATAAGAATGCAGCCTAGTCCCTGTTGTGAGGCGTCGCAGTAGATAACAAAGTCTTTAGTGAAATCCGGTGGCACAAGTATGGGGGCAGAAGTCAGGCGTCTTTTCAGTTCCTGAAAACTGTATTCACACTGTGGGGACCACTCAAACTTTTTATCCTTCTTGAGAAGTTCCGTGAGGGGTTTGGCTACTTTGGAGAAGTTTTCAACATAGCGGCGACAATAACAGGCTAGACCAAGGAAACTCCTAACTTGTTTAACTGTTTCAGGTGGAGTCCAATCAAGAACTGCCTGAACTCTCTCAGGATTGACAGCAATGCCCTTACCAGAGATCACGTGGCCTAGGTAGGTCACTTCTGGCAACCAAAATTCGCACTTGGAGAACTTGGCATAAAGGCGGTGCTCTCTGAGTTTTTCTAACACAAGTCTAAGATGTTCGGCATGCTCTTCCTCGTTCTTTGAGTAAATAAGGATATCATCGAGGTAAACCACGACGAACTTATCTAAGTACTCTATGAAGATCGAGTTCATCAAGCGGGAGAAGGTAGCTGGAGCATTGGTTAGACCAAAGGACATGACAGTGTACTTGTACTGGCCATAACGAGTGACAAAAGCCGTCTTAGGAATGTCCCCGTTTCTAATCTTGATTTGGTGGTAGCCTAACCTCAAATCCATCTTGGAAAAACTGAGGATCCAGCGAGCTGATCATACAGGTCGTTGATCCTGGGGAGCGGATATTTGTTCTTTATCGTGACCAAATTAACGGGATGATAATCTACAACCATCCGGTCCGTACCATCCTTCTTCTTGACGAAGAGGACGGGGCAAGCCCAGGGAGAAGAACTAGGATGGATGAAACCCTTTTGCAAGGACTCATCAAGTTGTTTCTTAAGCTCAGCTAGTTCTAAAGGTGTCGTCTTGTAAGGTCTCCTAGAGATTGGGGCGGTTCCTGGGATAAGATCTATGACAAACTCTACATCTCTGTCAGGTGGAATACCTGGCAGTTCCTCTGGAAAGACATCTGGAAAGTCACGGACTACCGGGATATCTTCAAGGTCTGGAAGAGGACTGGCATTAAGAGAATAGAGTTGACGCTTTGCAACTCTGGTGGAGACAGTGACTAACTTACCAGATGCGTGTGTGAGTTGAACCGACCTGGTGTAACAATCAATCTTGGCATGATGAGCTGTCATCCAGTCCATACCCAAGATGATGTTAATATCTGTAGACTTGAGGGCTATAAGTGAGGCAAGGAATACAAGTCTGTCAACAAGGATTTCATTACCATGGCTTATTCTGGTAGTTTGCCATCTCGACCCTGGAGTTTGGATTTCAAGTGGAGTTGGCATATCACAAAATGACATGTCGTGCAAACGAGCATAGCCTTCAGGGATGAAGGAGTGAGATGCTCCGGTATCGAATAGAACCGAAGCTGGATGGCAATTGACAAGGAGTGTACCAAGAACGACATCCGGATCATCATGAGCGTCTTTAGCTGAGGCGTGATGCACACGTCCACGCTCAGTGGGAGCTGACTTGACACTGATCATCTTGCGTGATGGCTTACCACTGCCAACAGACTTCTCAGGCAGGGGTGGGGCATAGTTAGTTTGAGAGCAGTCACGTGCATAGTGTCCTGGCTTCCCGCATGTGAAGCAAGTCCCTGAAGTTGGATGTGGACCTGCATTGACAAGCGGTCTACCAATAGGCCTAGGTGGAGCATACTGCTGGACTGGGTGAGGCGCCACATAAGATGGCCTCGGTACATATCCAGGTGGAAAAGCGGAGTTCGGAACCCAAATCCGGCGCTTTATGAGAAGTAGAACCAGAGGAAGAAACCAAATCACGGGTGTGCTTACGAGACTCCTGGTAGGTGAGCTGAGCTGTCTCCGCATTAATGGCCTTGTTCACAAGAGCCTGGAATGTATTGCAATGGTGCAAGTGGAGATCACGACGCAACTTGGGGTTGAGACCCTTCCGGAACCTAGCCTGCTTCTTAGCGTCCGTGGACACTTCTTCTGTAGCATAGCGGGTGAGGTTCTCAAACTCTCTACTGTAAGCATCAACAGCCATCTTACCCTGGGTGAAACTACAGAACTCTTCTCTCTTGCAGTCAATGAGAGCCTGAGGAATGTGATGCTCGCGAAAAGCCTCAGTGAAATCTCTCTAGGTCGGTATCTGGCCAACTGGAAGCATAGCCTCATAGTTCTGCCACCAAAGACTAGCAGGACCTTCCAGGTGATATGCAACATAAGTGACCTTGTCACCTTCAGCTACGTTTGCAGAACGCAGCTTGTGTGTGATACTACGGAGCCAGTCATCTGCGTCGAGTGGCTCAATAGAATGATGGAAGGTAGGTGGTTTCAGACCAATGAAATCATAGATGGTCGCTGACTCTTTGCACTGGGGTGCGGTGTTCTCCTCGATACGTGCTAACAAGCGGTTAGACTCATGCTTGTTCCTCTCCATCTCTAACATCAACTCTGCCAATGAAGGATGGTCGGGAGGATCCTCCTCATCCCTACCACCTCCGTGGTTCAGGCAACGAGCAACAGAACTTCGGTTAACTGACGACATCCTGAGAAGCGGAACCAAGGACGAGGTCAACAACAACTATAGGATGCAACATGTAGCATAAGAAAATTTAGTATCTCTCAAACTCCTAGGACAAATCCGGCAGCATAACGACAGTAAAATGCTCAAAATGGGACATTCTGCAAAAGGCGGGGTAGCACCATACTCAACATCGTCACTCAAGGTTTTGAGATATTACTAAACAGGCTACACTGGAGGTACTCAAACTGGGATAAGACTCTGATCAACCAATCCTAAGAGACTACGGAGTAGTAACACGTGATCCTGATAGATAGAAGAGAAAGCCTAGTTCCTTTACCCCGTAGGAAAGATAGGATGACTCATATCAGAAGGCATGAGGTAAAAGGAGTAAAAGAGCCTTACGTTCCCTTCCACAATCAATTCCCTTATATAACTAAAGAATTACTAGACTCAACTTCGACCAGGTTGGCTTGGAAATCCTACAGGCAGTCAGGCTCTGATACCAAAGCTGTCGGGACCCCGATTCTAAGTCACACCGATCTAGAATGTAACACCTCATATCACTTTGCGGCCTCACGCACGGTATTCCCACGGGTGTCGCCTTACCATGGCCCGGGACCGTTTGCGCCTTTTGGCTCACGTATATGACAATGTCGCTAGCATCCATATGACAGAGAACCCGGGCCGACATGGCTAGTCGTGAACCCAAAGCGGCACTAACGTATGGGGACAGGCATACATGAATCAACATCGAGCGTGTCGGTCAGCAGCGTGTGAATCCGGGCTGTAGCACTGGGCTAACAGGACTCCGGGAACCCGGGCTGTAGCAGGCTAGGCAGGACTCCGGATGTCACCGCGTGACATTTCCCCGAAGGGACAGACACAGGAACGAAATGAAACACATGCCGGCCAGTCAAGTGTCCAGAGCAGTAGTGCTGGGCTAGCAGGACTCCGGTGAACCGGGCTGTAGCGGACTACTATGGCTCAAGGAGGCACTAGACTACATTTCCCCATAAGAGAGGCTGCCAAGGATAAACAACTAGATTGTCGGATCCCACACATAGCAATACACGTTACACGTACGCAGAACATGCAAGTATGTGCTGTACAACATGGCATCACAACATAACGCAAACTCATATAGATAAAAGGCCCAGAAGAGCCACATAGCATTAAGTACAAACAGGGGTCACATGACCCATCATTCAGAGCATACAAGCAACGGAAGCATTACATGTCTGGGTACAGACAACTACAAAGGAAAAAGGCTGAGAAGCCTGACTATCTACAAGACCCTCCCAGGGGTACAAGATCGTAGCTGAGGTACAAGCTACCCGTCGAAGTCCAAGCGGAACTACTAACAAGACCGAAGTCTCCGCTGTAAAACATAAATAAAGCAAACATGAGTACAAAGGTACTCAGCAAGACTTACATCAGATCCTATCTTACATGCATTTGTATCAAGAAGGTAGTGTGGGGTTTAGTTGCAGCAAGCCAGCTTTGACTCAGTGGCTATCCTGTTCTACGACTACGAGAAACTTCTTTGGGGTAAGGAGGCGCACACGAGTCCACCAATCACCACCTCAATACACCACTATGGATTCATTCCCGTCTCACCACGAGAAGCCATCCATAGCACTCACACTTATCTTGAGCATTTTAGAGTATCCACGTCAAGTTTTCTATGTACCACGTAAGCATCCAAGAAGTCCATAACCGAGGACACGGCTATTCGAATAGATCATGATAACCCTGCAAGGGTGTACTGCGTCACACACGCTCTCGCCACTTACCTCCATGTACACGTCATGTACCTCGGCAACCTTCAAGCGGAAGCCTGGCGAGGGTGTCGGCCACGACCTGACTAACCACACAAGACTCTAGTCCAGGTTTATCGCCTATTCGGGTTCCATCCGCAAGGAGATCCGGCCGGGGTGTCGCTCACGGCCCCAAACGATGTGTGCAGGGTTCTCGAGCCCACCATCCGGGTGCCACTCGGTACACCGGGCCACGTGTGCCTAGTCTGTCCCAAGCCCACCCTGCCGGGTGCCACTCGGTAGAAAAATAGCACTACCTAGAAACACCAGAAACTAGTTGCAACTCCTGGACAGAGATCAAGTTGGTTAATAAGTCGAGAGGGGTCGAGTTACCGGAACCCAATGTGTGGTAGTAGCTAGTCATTGGACAACATACACAGAACTCAGTGCTTAAAGACGGTTCCAATGAGACAACCCACCATGTACTCCTACATGGCCTCTCACCGCTACCTTTACCAAATCGTGTTCACACGCTTAACTCTCGGCACCAGAACATATCGTAACACTCCAATTAGAGGGTGATTAGCCTTAAGTTAATCACCTGACAAGCCGGACCTACCTGTCAGGCCGGCGAGGTCAAAGGGTCAACCCCACCGGCGTTTAGTCGCCGGCGAGGCCGAACGCGGCGGAGGGGCTCGGGATCGCATCTCCGACGACCAAAAGGGCCGCGGATACCATCTCCGAGGAGCCCTGGCTCGCGCGCATCCCGTGGGACAGGCGGGAGACCGTGGGTGTGCCGGGGCTCGCCGGAGCAGAGCTCGCGGCGGCGGCTGGAGCACGGCCAAGGGCGGGCGCAGCGCTGCGGTGCACGGGGGCGGCGGCTGAGAGCATCGGGGCATAGCCCGGGCTCGTCCGCATCCAGCGGAGGCGACGGGAGGACGCAGGGTGGCCGGAGCTTGCCGGAGCTCGCGACGGCGGCCGGAGCTCGGGCTCGAGCGGCTGCGGCTACAGAGCACGGGGAGGCAGGAGAGGAGGGGAAACCGACGCGGGGCTCACAGCGGATCGGCGGGCGTCGTTGGAGAGCTCGGGGAAGGGCTGGAGTCGGCGGGGCGGCGATGGGGATCCACGGCGGCTGGAGGCGAAGATGGCGACAGTGACGGCTCCACGGGGTGCTCCGGCTTGCGTGGCTCGGCGGAGAGCTTCAGAGCGAGGAGGCGGAGCTCCTGCGCGTGTCGGAGAGGCGAGGGGGAGGCGGTGGCTGCGGCAATGGCGAGCGGCGGCGACGGGGGCGTTCGGCCGTCGTGCGAGAGAGCGAGGGGAGGGGGAATGGGCACAGGGGAGAGCGAGAGAGGTGCGGGGCGGCGCGTGGCGTCGTTCGGGCGATCCAGGCGACGAGGGGAGAAGCAGGAGGTGGCGCGCATGCGCGCGGGCGGCGAGCGCGTGCCCCTGTCCTCCTGGCGCGAGGAAGGGGACAACTGGCACTGGCCAGTCAGCTGGGCCGGCACAGAGCCAGGCCAGCAAGTGGCCCAGGTAAGTCCAGGTAAGGGTTTTCCCCTTTTTGTTTATTTTCTATTTTTCTGACATTTGTTTTTATTTAGTAGAATACTAAATCATTTTATTTTCTTATGCCAATTTTTGTAGGGGCTAGTGGTATTATTCCAGAACTCCTCAACAAATGGCATAATTTTTGGACAATATTATATATATATATAACAATATATATCCAAAGCAAATAATTACTGCATTAATTCCAAATGCCCAAAATAAATATTTATGATCTCCTAGAAATATTGGTTTGATTTTTATCTCTGTCCAATATTTTCAGAGAGCAACATGAACATTTTCTTGGACCCTTTTGTAGCAATTTTTATCTGGGTCATTTCCAGAAATGATTCTGAGGGTTTCACAAATCCCCACTTCAAATTTAAATGGAATTTAAACATGATGCACACATGACTAGCTAGTCTAGGTCATACCAGAGCTTGGGACGTGACACTAGGGTTGACAGAGTCGGCTTGTAGAGGAAGGAAACATTACACCCGGACAACAAACTTTCCGTTCTACGCACATAGGAGTCCTACCCAGACACGAGGGATAGACTTCTGCTTTATCTTCACAGCCCATCAGTCCGCCCCATATCGAATAGACCGGACACCCGAGGACCCCCTAATCCAGGACTCCCTCATGCGTGGCGGACGAGATGAGTGACAGGGCCATCGAAGAGATCGACGGTGGTTGAACCAGAGGGGTTGGGGATGGACCACTTAACCTGTGACATGGCCCGCCTGAAGCCGTCGCGTTCGACGAGCTTGCTGTCGTAGCCAGCTTTCCCGAGATACAGTAATACGCTAGCCTGCTGACATGAAGCCTTCAGCATGGCAACATAGTCAACGTCTTCACCAGCTTCGGCGGCAACGTGTTGCTCTGGGATCGACAGGTCGGGGCGAACAGCAGCTGTCGATGTCAAAACCGGCAGATCTCGGGTAGGGGGTCCCAAACTGTGCGTCTAGGATCGATGGTAACAGGAGACGGGGGACACAATGTTTACCCAGGTTCGGGCCCTCTCTATGGAGGTAATACCCTACTTCCTGCTTGATTGCTCTTGATGAATATGAGTGTTACAAGAGTTGATCTACCACGAGATCGTAATGGCTAAACCCTAGAAGTCTAGCCTGTATGACTATGGTAATGTGTATCCGCCTATCCGGACTACGCTCTCCGGTTTATATAGACACCGGAGAGATCTAGGGTTACATGGGGTCGGTTACATAAGAAGGAATCTTCATAGTTGGTCGCCTAGCTTGCCTTCCATTCCAAGGAGAGTCCAATCCAGACACGGGTATAGTCTTCTGCCTTCATATCTTCACAGCCCATCAGTCCGGCCCAATGAATAACAGGCCGGACACCCGAGGACCCCTTAGTCCAGGACTCCCTCAGTAGCCCCTGAACCTGGCTTCAATGACGAGGAGTCCGGCGCGCAGATTGTCTTCGGCATTGAAAAGCGGGATTCCCCTTTTTCCGAACTCCAAGTAGTCTTCGGATGCGATGATTGTATCCGGACCTGTTACACCCACCATACACAACCGCAGAGAGAATATATATTTTTACACGAGTTCCATCCGCTGACAACTTTTTTGCAGCACGACATTACGCCCGACCGGTCATAATTCCAAAACGCTTTTATGCTCGACGCCCCACGTCCCGAGACGCAGTTGCCATTGGCACGTCTTGTCAAAGCAGAGACCGTGTCCCCTTATTGCGGGATTCTCATCAATGCGGGCATGGGCAACCCAACCATGCCATTTATACAGCCCTTGGGAATAGGCGAATCTTAAGGTGAGCGAGGAGGCATTTAATATTTGCTGCCTTTATAAGGGGATAATGATTCCCTCTTCCTCTTCTCACGTTCTCTCTCTGTCTCCGCCTTTCCAATCTCGAGCTCCAGCGCCCAAGTTCTCATTTCCTTTCCACTCAAGCAACCATGTCCGGATCCGGTGGTCAGGGCAAGTGGATGGTCTCCTCCGTCAAGGAGGAGGACATTACTGAGCTTCGGGCGGCCGAATATTTGGCGAAGGAGATCGCCCACCGTCTGCCGGCCAAGGGACAAGTCGTCCCCATGCCGAAGCCCACCGAGAGGGTAGTATTCATCCCCCATTTCCTCCGCGGGCTAGGGTTTCCACTCCACCCTTTCGTCCGCGGGCTGATGTATTATTACGGGATAGATTTCCATGATTTGTCCCCGAATTCCTTCCTCAACATCTCAGCGTTTATCGTGGTGTGTGAGGCCTTCCTCCGCATCCAACCCCACTTCGGGCTGTGGCTCAAAGTATTCAACGTGAAGCCGAAGGTGGTGGATGGCCAGCACGCGGAGTGCGGAGGAGCCATGGTGAGTAAGTTGTCCAACATCTCCTGGCCCAAGGGCACCTTTGTGGACACAGTTAAGGAGTGGCAGAAGCAATGGTTCTATATCACTGAACCTCGCGGCACCACCTGGGCCGCAGCTACCGAATTCCGCTCCGGTGCTCCCATGCGACTCACCTCCTGGGTCGAGAAGAGTCCGGACTGGTGTTCACCTGACGAGCTCATAGCGTTGCAGGCGCGCGTTCAAAGCATGGTCACCAAGAATGTCAAGCTCGTCGATGTAATCCAGGTGATGCTAGTTCGCTGGATTCTTTTGTGCCAGCGCCGAAGCCGCCCTCTGTGGGAGTTCAATTCGAAGAAGCACCAGACCTTGGTAAGGCTCTTCGAGACTACTCACGAAGGCGCCTAGAAGTTGCTTTTTAAGGGCAACGAGAAGCCACCGGCCACGGATTCAGACCAAGGTCACGATTGTAAACACCCCGCCAGCGAGGTATGTTATTTTTGATGTACCCCCAATATAATTGTTTCGAGGATGATGTGTGAGCTTTTATTATTTCTTTTTAAGGACTGGATGGAGAGGGGGAAGCGGATCCAGTGTTTGGCTCTGCTGCCTGAAGAACTAGTCATCCTGCGTCTAGCGAAGATGCTGGTGCCGGCGCCATATAAGGCGCCGGAGAAGAAGGCAAAGGGGGCCAAGAGTGGCCCCCGTCGCAAGGGCACTTCGGGCGTGACGTCCGAAGACGACAAAGCTCATTCCTCTGTCCCTGAGGACAATGACGAGGAAGAGGAGGAGGAAGAAAACAACCCTCCCCCTGAGGAGAGGAAGAAGAGGGCGGCTTCGGCGCATCTGGAGGCGGAAACGCCCAAGAAGGGGAAGGGCGTCCCAGCGGTCAACACCGCGTGGGACGTTGACAGCAGTCCGGAACGACGCCCCCGCACTATGCCCCAGGCAGCATCGTAAGTGACATGGCTCGCTCGTGCGCACATCCGGCCCTTTCTCTCCATTATCTTGACATAGTTAACTGTACTATTGCAGTCCGGCCCGCGACCTAATCCAACGATCCTCGCCTGGAGGTTCGTTGGCTCCGTCCAAGATGGCGAGCATGTTGCCACCGCCTGCTTATTCCCCCGGGGCCAGGGATGACACTGAAGTGTTGTCCCGGAGGGCCGCTCCGAATCGGGGAGGAGCCCAGGACGCTGTCCGAGAGGCGCTACGAGGCGAAGCCTCCACTGCCGGACACGTGGGGGAGCCGATCCCCATGGAGACTGGCGAAGAGGGCCGCATCCAGTTCGGCCCTCAGCCGAATGCGATTCCGGAGACCCCTATGGCTCCGGAGTCGGGCGAGCAGCCCCCATTGAAGGAGGGGGTGCGCCGCTTCCACCGGTGGCCCCTGTCCATCCAGGGGTGCCGGATAACCTGATGGAGGCGCTATGAGGCGCCTCCGTCGTGGACGAGCACCGTGTCCTTATGGGTGCGGTGATCGAAAAGGTTCAGTCCACCAAGAGTGGACTGAACGAAGACTGCAGCAACCTGTTAACAGGTTTCGAGGTAAGTGACATAGAAAGAGAAAAACCCCATGTAGTCAGTAGCCCCTGAGACACTGTCCGGTATTCGGCAAGAAGAACCGGACAGAGGATCGGTCCATTGTTATAGGAGACTAACTTAATATGTACCAATAAGGAGGCGTCACTGTTGGCCGCAACTGCACATGCTGCTGAAGTCTCTGAACTGAAGCAGAGGCTGGAGCGGACCGAGAACGAGCTCGGCGAGGTTAAGATTCGGCTCCAGGAGGGGCAAGGTGAGTGACGACTCGTTGTGTGTTCATAAAGAATAAGCGTTGTATGTTGACCGTAGTGTCGTAATATGTGTAGGAGCCGCGACCAAGGTCGAGGCCCTAAAAAAGGCCCTGGGTGAAACCGAGGAGAAGGCTGTCCAGCAGCAAGCTGCCCGCAAAAAGCTCAAGGCCCGGGTCAAGGAGGTCCAGCAGGAGCTCCAGGATGCGGTGAAAAAATGCGAGGCCTTGGAGCATGATGCGTCTGTTCAAGGGGATGAACTCGCCAAGGCTCGTCAAAGCGTGGAGACCACACGGAATGAGGCCTAGGCCACCCTCCAGGAGATCCAGGAGGCCAAGAAGATCACGGCGGGTAAGGCATTTAAGATGCAAAGCAAGTATGCGGAGAAGCAGTACCTTTTACTAACCCAGGTTCGGAGTTCCCCAGGGGCTTTTGCGGATCTACCACATAGCGTATCATAAGCAGCGGAGTTCTACCGAGCCGAAGGAGGGGGTTCTACGGAGAAGCTATTCTGGTCGCAGTATGCAACGCCAGAGCATCCCGTGTCCTTCACCGATCAGCTGAAGCAGCTGGTGGAGCTGCACAGGGTGGCCGAACTAGCCATGAAGGATTTGATGATCCGGCTGTGGCCAGCCGAAGCTATGCCTGGCAGCTACTTCAGACTCGTGAGGCAGCTAGTGGAAGCCTATCCGTGGCTGGAGACCGTCAAGCGATCGGCCTGCATCGAAGGTGCCCGCATGGCTTTCGCCCCTTGCAAGATGTGGTGGGCAAATATGAACACTGTTGACGTGGCCCGAGGGCCGCCCGAGGGCAAGGAGGACCGCACACCCAAGCGATAGTTTGTGAATGTCTTAGAAGGGTCTTGACTTGCACCAGCGCAATGTGGGCAGGACATTATTTTCGAATGAGTACATTCGTGTTGTGTCCATGCCTTGTATGATAAAAATAAAGCCGGTGTGTAATATAATGCTTGTTATGTTTTAATTGTTTCCTCCTGTGCGGCCGTGTTATATGAAATCTGAGGGTTGGCCAGTCGTCGGCTTCTGCCCTCACGTAGGTAGTACGGAGGTGTTCGGGATGGTATCTAAACAATCTTTATCCAATTATATGGTCCTTGAAGGAGTTGCTTAGCGCTACGAACCAGGCAATCAGACTATGTGGCTTAAATGCCCTCACTTAGCCATAGGAGTTTTATAATAAAACATGTGCGCAGCCCCTGGTATACGAACCAGAGTGCTGTCAGCGCTTGATCGGGAAGTGCCGATCCTTCACGGAATGCGGAAAAAATCTCCACCAATTTGTGAGCTCCGAACAGCTGACCGGCTCTCGCCGCATCATGACAGTCAGTTTTCGGCTTTCTCTACCGAGGTGCTGATCTGGTCAAGGCCAGGGCACAATCACAGTAGTTCTCCCTTTACTACCCTAGCCGATATAGTGGAACGTAGGGTAGCAAGCACAGGAGCCGGGCAACCCAACTATTGACCAAAGACATGATTCAGAGCCGATGCATATAATGCTAAATTCGGGGTGCCGAACTTATATATATATAAAGTGTTCGGACTTTGTTGCCGTATTATGGGGCGATGGGGAGCCCCTGGCGAATATGAAACGTACCGAAGTGTACGGATGCAGTCGATAAGCAGATCGAAATAAAATGAAGTAAGAAGTGAAAACCATAGAAACTGGGCCGCAAACCATTTTCATTATAACTGGATGGATACGTCAAGGCGCATCTTGTACAAATAGTGCGATAAGCATCCGGGCTATTTAACATGCTGGGATCAAGAGGGTGCAGCGTGCGGGTCCTGAGAAATAAGTGGAAATACCGTCAAGAAGAACGTATAGAGGTTACCCTACACACCTATGCTGCTTGCCTCCTTTGTATGCCGATCCTTCAAAGGGACTGGTGATCAGGCCTGTGGGGAAAGGAACCTGAAACAAAAAGAAAAAGGTGAAAGTATGTGTGTCCGGGATCGGTCTAGCCGAACTGTAGATCCCGGGTTAGCTTGTGCCTCCGTCGATGTCCATGGTATTTTGAGTGCGTAATTATGTATGCGTGGTGCGAATGCCACTACTTCATCGGGACTAGGATGGAGGCCGAATTGCTAATCGAGCTCTTGACGAGCCGTGCTATCCTACTGCAGTGTAGTCCGGAACCTCTTAATGATGTCCAGGGGCTCAACAGCCGTACTATGGTGCTGCTTGAGAAGGCCGCTCTGTACCTCTGCTGCTAGGGTGGCAGTGTGCTCCTATGTTCGGAGGGAGCGTTCCGTATTGCCATTAACTTTTATGACGCCGCGTGGACCGGACATCTTGAGCTTGAGATAAGCATAGTGTGGCACTGCGTTGAATCTAGCAAATCCGGTTCGTCCGAGCAGTGCGTGGTAGCCGCTGCGGAAGGGGACGATATCGAAGATTAACTCTTTGCTTCAGAAGTTGTCAGGAGAACCGAAGACCACCTCCAGCGTGATTGAGCCCGTACAGTGGGCCTCTACTCCTGGTATGACTCCTTTAAAGGTAGTCTTTGTTGGTTTGATTCATGAGGGGTTAATGCCCATCTTCCGCACTGTGTCCTGATAGAGCAAGTTGAGGCTGCTACCACTGTCCATCAGGACTCGTGTTAGGTGAAACCCGTCAATAATTGGGTCAATGGCTAGTGCGGCTGAACCGCCGTGGCAGATACTAGTTGGGTGATCTCGACGATTGAAGGTAATCGGGAACGATGACCACGGATTGAATTTTGGGGCGACTGGCTCTACCGCGTAGACGTCCCTAAGTGCTCGCTTACGCTCCCTTTTGGGGATGTGTGTAGCGTATATCATGTTCACCATTTTGACTTGAGGGGGAATTTCTTCTGCCCCCCAGTGTTCGGCTGCCGGGGCTCTTCGTCCTCGTCCTCACTTTGTGATCCCTTTTCTTTGTTTTCAGCATTTAACTTGCCAGCCTGCTTGAAAACCCAACAATCCCTGTTGGTATGATTGGCTTGCTTATCCGGGGTGCCGTGTATCTGGCACAGACGGTCGAGTATGCGGTCCAGGCTGGAAGGTCCTTCGTTGTTTCTTTTGTAAGGCTTCTTCCATTGGCCAGACTTGGAGCCATTGAATCCGGCGTTGACTGTGGTGTTGTCGCCATTGCTTCGGCGTTCGTGCCTATTGCGCCGGAGCTTGCCGGTGCTGTTCTTGGCCTCAGTGGTGACTGCCTCGCTGGCTGTGTTTTTGCTATGAGCCAGCCAGCTGTCCTCACCCGCACAAAAGCGGGTCATGAGTGCCGTAAGGGATGCCATAGACTTCGGCTTTTCTTGGCCGAGGTGGCGTGCTAGCCATTCGTCACGGATGCTGTGTTTGAAGGCTACTAGGGCATCGGCATCCGGACTGTCAACGATCTGGTTCTTTTTGGTTAGGAACCTAGTCCAGAATTTTCTGGCTGATTCTCCAGGTTGTTGAACTATGTGGCTTAAGTCATCGGCATCTAGTGGCCGGACATAAGTTCCTTGGAAGTTATCAAGGAAAGCCTCTTCCAAGTCCTCCGAGCTGCCGATGGAATTTTCAGGCAGGCTATTTAACCAGTGTCGAGCTGGTCCTTTGAGCTTTAATGGGAGGTATTTGATAGCGTGGAGGTCGTCTCCTCGGGCCATGTGGTTGTGGAGGATAAAATATTCGATCCACACTGCGGGATCGGTTGTTCCATCGTATGATTGAATATTGACAGGCTTGAACCCCTCGGGGAATTCGTGATCCACCACCTCGTCTGTGAAGCAGAGAGGGTGTGCGGTGCCTCTATAGCGGGCCGCATCGCGGCATAGCTCTGATGGAGTCCGTCTGCGGCATTCGGCCCGGGCGTGGTTAGGTTTGTCACGTCCGAATAGGTAGCCGTCGTTGTGCCTCGAGGCACGTCCTTGCGATCCGTAGATCGATCTTGTATGTCCTGCTCTACTGTCCAGGGTCTGTTGGACGTCATACGTGTGACCCCGAACTCTTCCGTCTCTATTTTTACGGGGCGGTGGGGTAGGCTGCTGTTCGGCCTGAGTTGCCGCTTTATCCCGACCGCGGGGTGGCCGGTCGGCCGCCCTGTCTCGACCACGTGGTGGTCGTTCCGCATTATGTGAGGGAGATATGTGCTCCGGTGGCTCCTCATCGAATTGAGGTAGCAGTCTGCGTTTCGGGTAGCTCTTGGCTGGGCGCTTGAGGTCGTATTCTTTGGCTGTCAGGACATCAGTCCATCTGTCGACGAGCAGATCTTGTTCAGCTTGAAGCGGCTGCTGTTTCTTTTTCAGGCTCCTTGCAGTGGCTATGAGTTGAAGCTTAAAGCGCTCCTACTCTAGAGGATCCTCAAGCACGATGAAGTCATCATTGCCGAGGCCTGTCTCCTCCTTGAAGGGTGGACGGTAACTATCGTCCTCCGAGTCATCTTCTATAGCCTGTTCATCAGGGTTGTCTTGCCTGTTGTCATGTTCCTCCTGTTCGGATGCAGCTCCGACAGGGTCTTCATTGTTTTCGGTGTCGCCCGGAGTACTATTTTCTCCGGTGCCACTGTTGCCATCTTTTGAGCGACGAGGCTTAGAACGCCGTTTGGGGCGCCGACTCTTGGACTGCATCTCAGAGGGTTTATTCGTGTCTGGCTCTTCTTTGTCATCGCCAGATCCTTTAGGTGTATCAACCATGTACATGTCGTACGAACAGGTGGCCGTCCAACATCCAGTAAATGGTGGGTCTTGGCCTTGCTCCTTGTCAGCATCGTCGTCCATACCGTCGATGTCTTCGGAGCCATAGTCAAGCACATCGGTTAAGTCATCGACAGTGGCTATGAAGTGGGTGGCGGGTGGGAAGCAAAATTCCTCGTCATCCGCCTCTAGCTCGAACCGAACATAGTTCGGCTATGAGTCCTCCTCCACGGACAAGTTCTTTAAAGAGTTTAGCACGTCACCCAAAGGTGAATGCAGGAAGATGTCTGCGGTGCTAAATTCAAAAATCGATAACCGATCCAGCTTGGTGTCCGCAGGCGTACCTGGTCCGGAACGTATAGCCGGAGACGGGTCCGGAGTTCCATTGACGCAAACATTGCAGGATGTCGAGTCCGTGTGTGGATCCAACGCCGCGAACTTTGTGGCCTCGGAGGGCATGCTCTGCTTCGGTTCTGGGGCCGTTGCAGCAACAGGATCCATCTTCTGGATGTAATCCGATAACAGATATACGTCATGTTCATCAGGACGAGGGGGAGCGATCGCTGCGGTTTCAAACCCATTGAAGATCGAGTCTCCACGGGTATCCGCGACGTAGTTGAAGCTTCCAAATCTGACCTGGTGGCCAGGGGCATAGCTATCAATCTGCTCCAGACGGCCAAGCGAGTTGGCCCGCAGTACGAAGCCGCCGAACACAAAAATCAATCCGGGGAGGAAGGTTCCTCCTTGGACAGCGTCATTATCAATGATTGAAGGGGCCATCGAGAACTCTCAATGAAAGCACCAATGTCGGTGTCAAAACCGGCGGATCTCGGGTAGGGGGTCCCGAACTGTGCGTCTAGGATCGACGGTAACAGGAGACGGGGGACACAATGTTTACCCAGGTTCAGGCCCTCTTTATGGAGGTAATACCCTACTTCCTGCTTGATTGATCTTGATGAGTATGAGTGTTACAAGAGTTGATCTACCACGAGATCGTAATGCTAACCCCTAGAAGTCTAGCCTGTATGACTATGGTAATGTGTATCCGCCTATCCGGACTACGCTCTCCGGTTTATATAGACACCGGAGAGATCTAGGGTTACATGGGGTCGGTTACATAAGAAGGAATCTTCATAGTTGGTCGCCTAGCTTGCCTTCCACCCCAAGGAGAGTCCAATCCGGACACGGGTATAGTCTTTGGCCTTCATATCTTCACAGCCCATCAGTCCGGCCCAATGAATAACAGGCCGGACGCCCGAGGACCCCTTAGTCCAGGACTCCCTCAGCGGCCACCTTGCCAACGTCCGCCGGAGAGGCCATGATAAACCTCTTCTAGGCCGAACACTCGTCGGGCTCCTCGGGATATGTGGTCGAGCTTAGGCTGTGACATTCTAGAGCAGGGGATGTGGATCTGGCGGGGAGGGACACCGCATGCCTCGTCTAAAAACTCAGGGGAGTGGGGCGACGTTATGGGAATCGCTAGGTAACCTGAACTTTATTATCTAAGCTAGGAGGAACGGGTAGACCGGCAGGGGTGGACGGCAGCGGGGCCTGCGGCGGCGAGCTAGGGTTCAAGGGGGGAGGGGCCAGGTGGGGGGATTGTGGAGGGGGTGGTGTTTGAGGATACGCCACGGCTACTAATTTTTTTAGTAATGGTGGGTGGAGATGGTGGTGGACGAGGGAGGGCGACGGTTCAAATGCCTCGACTACTTCAGTTTTACTATAAGGTCGGTGCTGGAGGAGTGTGGGCGACGGTTGAAGTACGACGACTACTAAAATTTGGGTAAAGGAATTGATGCAGGGCGGGAGTACCCAAGATCACGCATGGTCCAATAAGAATATGCGTGTATGATAATAAGGAAAAGTGGCGGAACCACCGATTTTTGCAACGCTCAAGGCGGGTAGTTTGTGTTTAGATTTCTAGCTAGCTGGTCTATTGCACACGGTTCGTCCTAATTTTCAGACGTAGACGTGGAATTCAATCTACATAAACTACCCGCCTTTAGCTTTGCGCAGGTGGTGATTTTACAGCGCACTTGCATCGCACATGGTTAAGCCAGTACATCCACCTTTGCTCGCGCTTGCGCAGTCATGGTGATTTTACAGCGCACTTGCATCGCACACGGTTGAGCCAGTACATCCACCTTTGCTCACACTTGCGCGGTCGTGGTGATTCACAGCGCACTTGCATTGCACATGGTTAAGACATTATACCCGTGTCCAGTGAGCGTCACGAGAGTCTTTACAGCAAAAAAACGTTTGAGAGGGTTAGAAGACAGCTTCACCAGCATGTGGCCCAAATATATATGAGTGAAAAGGGTGGTCTGTGATGTTCAAAATTCCAATGCACAACTTTGACCGCGCGGGCCCACGGTCGGGCGTGTCGTCGAAGATCGATGAGAGGGGCCAGAAGTCAAGAACCACCTGGAAGTGGCCAAATATATGTAGGAATATAGGGTGTGATGTTTAAAACTTTAAATATGCAATGCACAACTTGGGTGGCACCTGCCTCGCAAACCCGAAAGCACCCTTGGATATATCTATAATGACATAATGTTGTAGCTAGCTAGGGTGATTGACCCACCTCCCACTTCGTGTCAGCGGGGCGGATGCACGTTATGATACTTTGGTCATACATGCATGTCACCACGACCTACCATAAGACGGGCCAGTGAATCTAGCGTTTGGTCAAATGAAAGCTGTTGTTGTCGATAAACCGCTTGGGCCACCATCATAAAAAATCACACGAGAGGGACCACAAAACCAGCACCTCTTGCATGCGGCCCAAAATGATGTACGTTGGAAGGGTGATGTGTGTTTTCAATATAGAATAATGTACAATTTAGATTTGGTGCCTACCTCTCGATACAGACAACAACCATGATGGCCAGGTAGTTAAGGACGAGATACGCAGGGTACGGTGTAGGTCGAACCCAGCAATCCGAGCATGTGGGAGGGAATCCTGACAACGCATGAGCTCGAGCTTTGGTTGAACGACATGTGACAGTGACCAGCCCTAACACAAACTAGGAGGAATCGATTCATGGCCAACACATACACCTCGTTATCGGTCAAAGGGGTGATATATATACACTTGGGGAGCCCACAGATATGTGTGTCATCACAAAAAACTGCACAAGGGAGACGTGGTTGATCAGAAGACCCCGTATACACTGCATGCGGCCCGAAAATATGTATGGGTACGGTGGTGTGTGATGTGTTTAAATCCCGAATGCACGACTTCAATGGGCCACCAACTATATTACAAACCGAACACCGTACCCGACTCCAAGCCTGGTTCAATACGTCAGATGTCGGTATCCCAACTTTGAGGGGGCGGGGGTGGGGTGTCGTCCAACGCATAACATGGCACACATAGCAATAGGAAACCATCATGGTCAAACACTTCTCATTGTTGGGTCAAAGGGATAGATTTGTGTGGGGCCCCTATGTTATCAGTCAGGGATGATATATATATACCTTGGGGAGCCCACAAATATGTGCGGCGTCTATAAACCGCACAAGGGAGACATGCTTGATCACAACACCCACTCCCCTATACCCTGCATGCGACCTGAAAAATGTATGGGTCTGGTGTGTGATTTGTTCAAATCCTGAAAGCACAAGTTCGATGGGGCACCAACTACATCAGTAACATTACAAACTGAACATCATACCCCCCGTGGCCAGGTTAAAGACGTACGATGTCGGGAACGCAACTTCGAGGCGGATGGTGGGGGTAGGGGCCAGGTGCCGTCCAACGCATGTGCTGAAACTTGATTTTCTCTAACATCGCACACGGAGCAAAGAGTAAACCCTTCTCGTGCGTTGAGTCAAAGGGATAATTTGTGTGGGCCTATGGATGTCGATCATTCTTTGATTTTTGAGAACAAAAAATAACCAATAAAAAGATAGTCTACAAATTAGCAAAACAAGGATCCCAAGGTTTATATAATCGCGATGACAGGTCACTATTGAGTCAATCATTCTTTGTTTTCTTAGAGCAAAAAATAACCAATAAAAAAATAGTCTACAAATTAGCAAAATAAGGATCCCAAGGTTTATATAATCACCATGACAGGTCACCATAGAGACATTTATCTCTATAATGACTGTGTCATAGCATTTAAATGAAGCTCCCACCGGGTCACCCATCCTTAGACTACTCCAGCCCGAGCACACCTAACTTCTGCGTTCTATTCGACTAGGCTAGCGGATGGGAAGCCGCCCCTTGCTGATAGGAATTGCCTCCTTGTCTTTAAGGTGTTTCATGTTGGTCACCCTATGGTGTGTCGCTGCCTAGCCTTCAATGAGCACTGTGGCAGCGGGAATACGATGGGAGAAGAGGCGGAAAACAGATGAGAGGAGTGATGGGAAACAGTAGCGTGTTTGGATATATAACAACATTAATATAGAACACTTAGTAGAAAAGGAAGCGTGAGTTAGCACGACGCATGCGCACAGTGCTTACCCATATACTGCATGTGCTGTCGAAAGGGATGAGGATTGTTGTTCGATCTGGGAGCATCCAACGGTGCAGACATACGATCCGTGGGGTTTGGGTTCTGGCCAATCAGAACGCACGACTCAGATCACACGCGCAGCAGCGGGCATCGGCCACGGTTTGGCAGGCACACGGCTTTCATGAGTGAACCGTGTGCTATTTGAAAACATTTTGTGAGAAGAATCTCGGTTTTTAAATCCCCGTAAATCCAAAACTCACCCAAAAATCATGAAACTTGGCATGGTGTCACGACATGGCACATATATGTCGAGGATTTTTTTTGTCCATTTTGGGGCAAGTTTTATTACAAGCCTCTTACAAACCGGAGCTTCTCTCAAAGAAGCCTCATGATTCCGATAGGGAAACGTGTCCCCCTTGTGGACGAAACGATAATCACTGACTCTTTTCACCTTGTATTTTCTTCTGCGGGGAACATGGAACGACAGGATATCTGTGCTGTAATTTAAATTTATTTAGGGTTCGTTTGGCCTTTTTATACACTAATTGAGTTTCCTAGGCATTTAATGTCCATAATTCAAATTTGAACTACAAATACATGCTCTAGTTCACCAAAATGGCTAGAAAATTTTTACATGTGACCTTGGGTGCATGTTCCGGTCCCATGCCAGGAATCGGAATGAATTACAACCGTATCGGCATCCTGGCTCATCCTCAAACATTTGGAATCTCGATTCTTAAATCCCCATAAATCCAAAACTCACCAGAAAGTCATGAAAGTTGGCATGGTGTCATGTCATAGCACATATATGTCATGGTAAAAACATTGTCCAATTTGGGCCAAGCTTTATTACAAGCCTCGTGGTTCCGAGAGGGAAACGTGTCTGCCTTGTGGGTGAAGCGATAATCACTGCCTCTTTTCGCCTTGTATTTTCTTCTACGGGCAACATGGAACGACAGGATATCCGTGCTGAAATTTAAACTTATTAAGGGTTCGTTTGGCCTTTTTATACACTAATTGTAGCGACCAGACCTCAAACAGTCTGATCTCTGTGCATCAGTGTCATCCCTGGATTGGAAATGCTGACACGCACAGTACTTGAAGGATTTATAACAGAGTAGCAATCACACACTTATTACATTGAATGCCTCAAAAGAGAACTTATTACAATAAATATGGCTTAAGGCCATCTAATACGATAATAGCGGAAGGCTTGGAATATAAAGTGAGTCCATCAACTCCAACGGCATCACTGAGTGAAAGACAACGACCTATGGCTCCTTACTCGTTGTTTGAAAAGTCTGCAACATAATACGTTGCAGCCCGAAACGGGTCAGCACATGGAATATGCTCGCAAGGCAACACAAAAGAGTAATGAACAAAATAAAGCTATCACTACATGCATATATGGCTGGTGGAGGCTGTATGGTTAATATGTTTTGCGGAAAGCCAATTTTTCCCTACAACAAAGAAATAAATTTATTTAACTATCATGGTAGTTGTTAAACATTGAGAAGGTTCACCCAACTCAATCCCAATTAAGCATCATCATTAAACCCAATCAAATTATATTAAGAGTGATGAGATCCACATGATAATCCAAGAACTAGATACTCAAGATGTCCATAACGGGGGACACGGCTAACCATGATTAGTTTGTACACTCTGCAGAGGTTTGTGCACTTTTCCCCACAAGACTAGATCTCCTCCGTTGGATTTCCCGCACTACATAATGTTTGAGAAACGGATGACCGAGACACAGTCTTTCCGAAGAGGTCCCCTTAAACGATAGATAGGCATGTACACTTACAATCCCCTACATCTGCTAGCCCATCATGGAAAGGTTTCCCACAACTTACACAATTATGCCAGAGCCCATAATGGCATGTGGCTGCACATGGAAGTTTCTAGCATGAATAATCTTATGATCCCTTTGAGCCTGGGTTGCAGTCCATAGGAGAATCACACGGTACCCCGGAATTTCCAGAAATACAAACAACACTGGGTTCCCCAGGTGCCTCAATCCACCCAGATGTGTATTAAAGTTGCCACCTTAAGTTAACCATTAATTAGCAATGCTCACATCTGTCATGAATACACTCAAACCCAAACCTCATCTACGAGCATAGCATAGCAATATAAGCAATGTAGAAGTAACACCCATAGGTTTGATAATAAACAGGTGAATAGGTACTACCTCATCTACTTCCCAAACCCATAATTTAATCAGATCCTAACCATGCAATTGTTTGAGCTAATGTAATAAAACTGGGTAGTAAAGAGATATGATCAAAGTGTTACTTGCCTTGCTGATGATCCGTGAAACCTAGAGACTCGTAGTAGCACGCTTCGCACTCCGGGTACTCTATCGCAAACAAACAAGCATACAATAAGCAATCAAGCAAAGATGCACAGGTAAAACTCAAATAAGAAGATCTAACCAGAAATTTCAACTTAAGAACTCCGGTTTGCAAAAAGAATCAAATCAAACGAAGCAACGAAACTCAAACTGCGAAAGAAACAAGCTTCGTTTACTAATCTGGACTAAAGTCAAATTTTACAGCAGCAAAAACTTGTTTAAGTTGATTAAACAGAAAGAGGGCTTCGAGACGAAACTCTAGGCACTTGAATCGCCTGATTCCGATAAACGAGCGAAAAGATAAACTAAAACGAAAATCGGATCAGAAATCGCGATCGAAAATAATCGCGAAAAATCCAAGAAAAAACGTTTGCTGTCTGCGGCTAAATGGTGAAAATCGTTCGTTAAAACGAACGAACGAACGGGCATTCGCTAAATAAATAAACCGTAAAAAACTGATCTAAAATTAAAAAAAGGGATCTAGGGTTTAAAAAAACGATCCGTTTTCCTGCAAAAACCGAGGGCGGCGGCGGCTACCTCCGGCGAGGTCCAGCGAAACGGCGGCGGCGGCGGGCGGCTCCGGCGGCGGGGTCGGGAGGCG